>NC_141604.1:51789224-52089224 GCF_047967505.1 Dipteris shenzhenensis
TTTTAGCTCATTTATTGTCATAAAAAACTTTTAAAGCCTTCTAGGCTAGTTTCCACATTTATTTCCATATGAAGCCTTGTATTAAACCAGACCATTCACTATTTAATGAGTATCAGTGGGTTGCATAAGTGGATATCAGTGGATCAGTTTATTAGTGGGTAGATTGCATTAATCGGGTATCAGTGTGGACAGATTACATGTCATCGTGAAGATTGGAGCTTTATCACTAGAGTGGGCATTTTATTTCATTTTAAAGCTTTATTGGCTAATTTTCTTACATTTGTACAAATATTTAAGCCTTGTAAAGCCTTCTAGGCTATTTCCCACATTTATTGCTATAAAATACTTTGTAAATCCCTCTCATCTATTTTTCACATTTATTGCCATATGAAGCCTTGTAAAGCCTTTTGGGCTATTTCCCACATTTATTGTATCAAGCCTTGTATATTGCACTTTACTTGTATGTATCTAGATTCTTCATTATCTTTTCTTATAGGATTATGGGGCAATCAACTTATGTGGGGGCTAGTCTAAATGACTCTGAGATTAGAGCATGGGTCTTTGATGTCACTTTGAATTTGAAAGGAAAGGAATATAGCCCCAACGACTTTGGTAGGTGGACTCGATATCACATGGGCAGAAGGGCTTGGTTTCTTGATCAAATGGAAAAGAGACTCTTTCTACTTATGTCAAAAAGGGAGCTCAATGATGGTGACAATCCATGGGATGCTACATTCTCTAAGAAAGATATGACTTTGAGCCTTGTAGTAGGCATAATGATAGAGCCAAAACAGACTTTTATGGATATTTTCACAAAGAGTTCAGATCTTGAAGTTGGCAGTCTTCATCTTTTTGTGTCAAGGAGAGACTCAAAGACCTTTGTGATGCCTCATCCTCAACCATCAAAGTTCGCAGAGCTACAAAGTGCATTGGAGGCTCTTGCATATACTTGGGAGTGATTTTCTAGTGTAGTGGCAAAAAGGATGCATGCAAAGATTATGTTTGAGTACCTTCAGGATGCACAATATGCACCTCAAATTTAGGGATCTTCACAGGAAGGAGATCAAGCACAGACTTCAATGCGGGGGCAAGAAGAACATGCACACTGTCACGAATGTGTAGAACATGAGCGCCAACTTCTAGAGCAAGAAATTGTGGATGTCACTAAGGATGATGAAACACAAGCCTTGAGTACACAGAAATTAAAAAAATTTGAAGAAGATCAAGGTCAATCCACTACAGTTATGGTAGAAGCTCTTGCTGGCAAACCACAACATGAAATGCAAAAGACTAGTAAGCATTAGAAAAAGGCATCATCTCTCTGTAAAGAAAGATCATGTGGATGGGAAATGGTTAAAATAAGAGAAAGATGAAGAAGACTCAAAACCCGAAGCTAAGATTATCAAGATGAACTCACATCAATCAAAAATCTCAATGTACATCTTAATGAAGCAGTAATAGATAATGATGTGGGATATATCTGGGGTCAAAGGACATGGTTTGTGAATGCCAGAGATGTGAAAGCTGCAGTTGTCTTTACTAATTAAGCCAGGACCTTGATATATCCTATGCATTGCAAATATACGAGGCTTTGAGAGATGGAAAGAAACCTGTGGCAAGCAACGTGGTCCTATGTCCAATAATGTTTTTTCCAATCAAAAATAGCTTTTTGGATCCAATTACATTTACAGGGCCTACACATTTCAAGGAAACATTTGTTGGGATATCTCAAGGTATATGCCTCAGGCACACCTTATGTTTCTATGTGTGAGTGCTAGAGGCACAGTTAGGTGCCCACAAGCACAGTTAGGTGGTGGAAAAGCCACATAGGATGATTGAGAGAATCTAGGAGCAGATTGAGGAGATGATTGTGGAGCTCTGAGGTCATCAGTGATGTCAGTGAGCTTGTATGAGGTGCCTACTTAAGGACCTCACTTTTCTTCATTCTATAAGCAAGTATTCTGATTTTGTGTCCACTCTACTCTTTCCTTTCAGTATTCCAACATGGTATCAGAGCCCTTTGATCCCCCTTGAGCCCATTTCTGCCACATCATCATCTTCTTCTTCATCTTCTTCTTCTCCATTTTCCTCTTTCTTCCCAAAATCTTTGAGAGCTTGGTTCTCCATCTACAAACGGCCATTGCCCAAACCCTCTGAGCTGGAAACTCCTCTAGTATGGGCGAACTTCCACCGCAAGCAATTGAAGAAAAAACGTCTATGGTGGCTGCCATTCTCCAAACAGCGAATTTCTTCTGTTGCTCAATACTCCCTAGCTGCTCCGCCATTGCCTGAGCCCTCTTAGGAGTAGATGGGCGACCTTAAGACGAAGATTTTGAGCCATTTTTCAAGTCATTTGGTTCAGTAACGAGGGAGAAATCGTCAAAACTCAATTTCAGACTGTAGCAACTCTCCCGGGCAAAAGTGCGCACCATTTCGTCCAACCTCTGTGCTGGACCCTCTCTGGTATATGAGCTTTCTTTTGCTTGAGAAAGCCCTCTTTTCTTTGCTTTGAAGAGTGAGCTACAAGCCCTCCAAGTTCAGCTCTCTAGTTTTGACAGTTTTGACATACTTTTGAAAATGATGCTACATAAAATGCTACTCTAGCATTTCTGGTCTTTTTAAGTTTTCAATAACTTCACTACAAGTGTTGCTTCAGTTTTGTTTTGACTTGCTAGACCTGGTTGTGATTGGAAAGTGTTTATTTCATTCACTTCTATGAAGCATGCAAAAAGTAGCATCATTGTTTGAAAAACTAGTCACTACTATTTGCTACATCAAGTGCCTATACTTTGGAAGTATTTCAGTTCTTTTTGCCTTGTAAGAGAGATAGACACTGCCCAATATCTGTGGGTTAGACCCTCTCATGGCTACGTTATATAATCTTGAGAAGTTCAATGGAAAGGGCTTCCATACATGGCAAATGAAGGTAAAATTTGCATTGATGCGGGAGAACTTATGGGGACTTGTCAAACCTACTCCTACCGCTTCTTCTACGGCCTCAAATGCTGGAGAATCTTCAGCTCCGACACGACCGGCAAGGGATCTAGCAAGAGAAGAAAAAGCATATGGTATAATTGCTTTAGCTTTGGGTGATGATTACATACATCATATATCTGACTTGGAGTCTCCATCGGAAGCATGGCAGAAGCTAGATTTGATTTTTGGTGCAAGCTCTCACATATCTAAACTATCACTTAAAATCTCTTTCTTTGAATTAAAGATGGCAAATGATACTACTTTAGCTGCTCATGTCAACTATATGCGGAGTCTTATGACTCAGTTAGCTTCTATCAACTCTCCTATCACCCCTGATGATGCTATGGCAGTACTACTTAAGAGTATGCCTGAAAGCTTTGATCACATTGTAAGCACTTTGAAGAATCTTCCCAATCCAAACCTTGAAGGCATTATCTCAGCTCTCCAAGAAGAAGAAAGACATATGGAGTTAAGGAAAGGCAATGACACTGCTTATGTTATGAAATTCTAGAAGGGCAAGTATTCTCCTTGCAATCACTGTGGAAAGACAAATCACCTTTCAAAGGACTGCTTCAAAGTTAATCCATGCAAGCACTGTGGCAAAAACAACCATAGTGAGAAGTTTTGCAGAGACAAAGCAAAGACAGAAAATGCAAATCTACTTACAGTGAATTTGCCTCCACAAGATGAGGCATCCCATGAAGATTATGCATTTTAAATCATCTCTATGTATGCTCCAGATCTCTCTTTTTATGTCAAGGTACTCAGCCTGGATAGTCCTCCAAAATGAATGAAAATAAACTATTGTGTGTTGTGTGTTTTGTAAAACACCTCTGGTCACCTTATGATGTAGGCCATGTGTATGTTTGTTCCATGGTACCTCCTACAGACATTGTGTGCATGTACATGTCGGAGAGATAACCATTGGAAGGTCTGTTTGTATCCCTTTCTGTTTACCTTACACCCAAGGAAACCCTTGCTAGCATGAGAACCTAGCCATAGATTTATCCTTGACCACCATGAGATGGCATGAGAAACTATGAGACTAGATGTATCCTTGACATAGCCTGAGGCATCTCCTTGAGGGGGGGTTTGTTGGGATATCTCAAGGTGTATGCCTCAGGCACACCTTATGTTTCTATGTGTGAGTGCTAGAGGCACAGTTAGGTGGTGGAAAAGCCACATAGGATGATTGAGAGAATCTAGGAGCAGATTGAGGAGATGATTGTGGAGCTCTGAGGTCATCAGTGATGTCAGTGAGCTTGTATGAGGTGCCTACTTAAGGACCTCACTTTTCTTCATTCTATAAGCAAGTATTCTGATTTTGTGTCCACTCTACTCTTTCCTTTCAGTATTCCAACAACCTTCACTCAATTCTTTAAAGACACTCTTAAAAATATTCCACATGAACAAGGCCAAGAGGCACAAGGTGAGAATATGTTGAAGGAAGCAAAGAAGGAATTCCTCCTTGATTGTAGATTCTAGCCCATTGATGGTCAACATTGGGCTTATGCTTGTTGTCATCAGATCGCCAAAGAAGCAAAGGAGGTCAAAAGATTCACTTCAGAACAATCTGCAAAGATATCTTCATTCCATTGTTATCCCGCAACCATCTGTATATTCAAGCATGAGATCAAGTATTTGATTGAGTCCAAAAGACCTAATCATTATGTCCATGGAAAGTGTAAGATATCCTCAACATCAAAGGTCTTACAGAAGGCAAGGGTTGTATGGACAACATTTGGATCTCCAAACCCTGATTTGAAGAGAAAGGTCACAAAAGCAGATGCCAACACACTCACAAACTTCTACACTTCTTTGAGTGCAATTGTGCCTAGGGGAACTCAAAAGCGAGAAGAAAATATGACAAGCCTCAAGGTGGTGAGAGATAGATATGCCGACTACACTTCCATCATTTTTCGTCCTGTTGAAGTGTTCAATGAGATTCTTGAAGTGTGAATTGTTAGACATCAATGCTCCACTCTCAAGTAACTATGCGGGAACTAGCTAACTCTACTTGTAAGCCCCCCATATGAGGAGAAGGCATTTGAGTAGCTCAGTTATCCGGTAGGTCTTGGTCTGGACACCAGATGGGGGCCATGTGTGGCCTGATGGTTGGACGGAGTTGGCACATTGCCAATTAGGCTACATGCAAGTGTGGGAACGCATCCCATGACTGACCACATTGAGGGTAGATGGAGCTTTTCCCGAGGCAGCCCACTCTCAGGTTGCGGGGCCCGTTTGGAGTCCCAAATGATCCTGGATGGCTGTCGGCTGAACGATGTCCGTAGGTCAGTTCTATTTTATGCCACGGTTCTGTCGTGTGGTGGGTGGCCTATTTCGAGACCGACCCCCAGTCGACCGTTTTGGGTGGACTCGATCATCACATTGGGTCTAACCGACTATGACTAGTGGCTATATAAGAGCAAGCCCATGAAGCCCATATCATCATTGGCTAGCAACCCTGATTCCTTAGCATCCAGCCTCTGTCCTCTATTGTTTCCAGCTCACCATCGAAGCTTCTTTCACAAGAGCGCATGGTTGGGAGGCAGAGCCATCTATTGTATCGATTCTACAGTTATCAAATTTTTTATTCTCCATACTATCTGTTTTCTCTCATACGTACAAGATCCTATCATCTGTTGAGCGCAAAGGTTGTATTGTTTTCTTATGGTATCAGAGCCTCGACTCTAGCAAGAAGACTTGGTAGTGTGTTTTTGTTTGCGAGCAGATTGTGAGAGATGGCCCAGCCTTCAAGACTGTTAATCCCACCATTCGGTGAAAGCGAAAAGTTAGACGGTTCTAACCATCCACTCTGGAAGTTCAAGATGAAGACCATCCTAAGCACATATGAGCTTTGGGACACTGCTACTGGGATGGGACATGAGGCTGGTTGCGAGACCGATAGATCCAGCCAATGCAGTACAACAGATAGTGCCAACTACAGATGAGATTCTTGCGTGGACAAGAAGAAATGCAAATGCGCTATGTTCTATTGTCTGTAGTGTAAGTGATTATGTTGTGGCATTAATTGAACATGTCACCACAGTGAAGGAGGCATGGACGGTCTTGAAAAATTAGTACGAGACCACGAATCAAATGTAGATTCAGAATTTGGAGACTCAACTCACGAATGAGAAATTGTCTGAGTCTGAAGCAGCAGAGAAGTTCATCACTAGGGTGAAGAATCTGTGCGATCAGCTGACTATGATTGGCATCACCATCACCAACAAGAATCTAGCACGAAGGTGTATATGGATTTTCCCACCAAAGTATGATGGTCTTGTTACGGTGCTGAATACACAGAACAAAAATCCGCCCCTCAACTTTGAGGATTTCAGTGCGATGCTTCTGGAGGAGGAGATGCATCAAAAGACGACGATTGGAAAAGATTTGGCTTTCTACGCTGGATCAAAGAAAGGTAAAGGTAAGGACTCTAGTAACCCATCTTCTTCTAATGATAAAAAGAGAAAGAAGAAGATCAAGTGCTCCTATTGTTGAGATATCAAGCTCCACTCGTGATATGCTAGGGTGACCATTGTGCATTTATGTCACCGACTTGTTAGCTGCACATGCGGTTGGTACACCGCCCATGAATAATAGCTGGATGACAGATATCCTTATGTACTCTAGTGTTGAGATATCGAGCTCCACTCGCAATATGCCAGGGTGACTGTTGTGCATTTATGTCACCGACTTGTTAGCTGGAGATGCGGTTGGTACACCACCCACGAATAATAGCTGGATGACAGCTATCCTTATCTACACTAGTTCGTGGCTCAGTTAGTATGCCACCTTATTTAGTTGAGTTTGGTTTGAGACCCACATATAGGGTTCTTCTATTTCTTTGTACTAGAGTTCTTTTGGCTTTCACAACTAAGAAGAGAAAAACTGTTTTCAGCCTCCACCTTTGTGTGTATTCTCCCATTGTGCATGTAAGAAAGCCGCAAGTGAGACTCCTTCCCTCTCTCCCACAATCTTCACATGGTATGAGAGCCTTGTTCATGGTAAGGAGCTCAAGAAAGCAAGCCAAGTTCGTGGTGTCCTGGTAAGAGGACCAGTGTTGCTTTCCTATTTCGAGTTTGGGAGCAAATCTCTGCAGGTAGCACAGCCAGAAGTGCAGGAGTGCACTGTTTTAGATTGAGATGCCCTTCGCGCTATGGCGAGTGCACTGTTTTGGGGCCCATTTTGAAGGTGGAAGTTCTTCATAGGCACTCAGAAAAAGGCCCTGTTTTTTGCTGTGCGACCACTGTGCGCGGCTAGTCGGTGGAAAGGTGCCGCAAAAATTGCATCGTATGCCTGTGTGCAGAGATATTGGGAGTTGCAGATTCATGCCTGTTGCCTGTTGATGCAAAATTGTCACTAGGAAGTGACTACGTGGTGAAATACCACTTTCGTTAGTTTTGTAGATCTGTCCGTGTGAGGCAAAAGCTGTGTTTTTTGCAGTGACAGAATATTTTGCAGTGTTCTGTAATGGCATCTGATTCTCTTTCATAGATTGTCACTGAAAAGCTTGACAAGAACAACTTCCAGGCATGGAAGTTTAGAATGACGAATTTCTTGATGGGAAAAGGCTATTGGGAGTTCATTGTAGGAAATGAAGAAGAACCTGTTCTTCCTAATGTTCCCAGTCAACAGGAAATGCAGGCATTCAAAGGATGGCATGAGAGAGCCAGGAAAGTTATCTACTGGCTATCTATCAGTATTTCGGACTCCATGATTGTGCATATTCAGGATGCAAATATGCCAAAGGAGGCATGGGATACTTTGGCAAAAATGTATAGCACAAATACGCAAGTCAGGAAAATGCAACTCAAACAGGAGTTGCACAATGTGCAGAGAGAAAATTTAAGCATAAATGACTACCACATGAAAGTGAAGAAAATTGCAGATGCACTTGCTTCCATTAGGTCGCCAGTGGATGATGACGATTTGGTTTCTGTGACCTTGAATGGTCTAGGAAAGGATTATGCACAGTTCCGGACATCCATTGCCGTCCGTGAAAAATTTCCAGATTTCGAGGAGTTGATTGCTCTTCTAATTTCTGAAGAGCAGAGAAATGGTGGTGCATCTTCTTCAGCAGGAACTTCAAAAGAAACTGTCTCTTCTACTCAAATGCTGGCAGAGGTAGAGGCAGAGGTAGAGGAGGCCGATCTGTAGGCCGTGGTAGAAATCAAAATATGTAGCAAATGCAAGAAAACCAGTCCTATGCAGGAGGACATGGTAACTCTAGAGGCAGGGGGAGCCAAAGAGGCCGTGGTGGATGGCAGAGAAGCAAAAATGCAAACAGCAATGTTGAATGCTACTATTGTGGCAAAATGGGTCATATGGCTAAGGACTGCTACAAAAAGCAGAATGACATTATGAATGGAAAATTGCAGCAAGGCAATTATGCATCTTCTAGCAGGCAGGGTGATGACAGAAATGAGCATCTATTTATGGTGCAGCATATGACCAATTCTGTGACAAGTGCAGAAGAACAAAATGATGTGTGGTATGTTGACTCAGGTGCATCAAACCACATGACAGGTCATGCAGAATGGATGCAAGATGCAAGGAAAATGGAAAAGCCAGGATTTGTGGAGACTGGTGATGATACTGCACATCCTATTGTGCAGATTGGCAAAATTCCTTTGTCTATGCAGGATGGGAAAAAGAAATACCTGTCTGATGTATTTCATGTCCCGAACATCACCAAGAACCTGGTTTCTGTTGGTCAGATGGTTGAGCAGGGCTTGCAGGTCAGATTTAATCCTCATGGATGCTTTGTTGACGATATGAAAAATAATGGTCGCTTGATAGCAAAAGGAAAGAAGAAGGGCACGATGTTTACATTGGATGCAGACATGCCTGAATTGAGTGCAGCAATGTTTGCACATGGGACTGGTGTAGTTGCAGATATTGATATCTGGCACAAACGCATTGGTCATGTTAATATACAGCGACTTAAATCAATGCAAGCCCAAAATATTGTTGCAGGATTGCCTAAATTCAAGGTTGCAGAAATGCACAAGGTTTGTGAAGCCTGTCAATTTGGGAAACAGGCAAGGAAACCTTTTCCTAGGCATGTTCAAGAGAGTAAAAAGCCATTGGAATTAATCCACTCTGATGTGTGGACTACAAAAGCTGCATCTATTGGAGGCTGTCACTATTTTGTCACATTTATTGATGACTTCAGCAAAAAACTGTGGGTGTATTTTATGAAAAAGAAAAGTGAAGTGTTTGGGCACTTCAAAGCTTTCAAAGCTATGGTTGAAAAAGAAACAGGCCTGCAAATAAAATGCCTAAGGTCAGATGGAGGGGGAGAGTACCTCTCAAATGAGTTTGCAAGGTTCTTGTAGGAGCATGGTATAAAGCAGCAATATTCATGCAGTCATACCCCACAGCAAAATGGAATTGCAGAAAGAAAAAACAGGCATATTGGAGAGGTATCTCGGGCTATGCTAAATGAAAAAGATCTACCAGATTATTATTGGGCTGAAGCAGTTCCTACAGCAGTCTATATAATGAACAGGACTCCCACTACAGCAATACATGGCATGACGCCAGAGGAGATGTATACTGGTAGGAAACCAGATATTTCTCATTTGAAGATTTTTGGTTGCATTGCCTATGTCCATGTGCCAGATGAGTTGAGGTCCAAGTTGGATCCAAAAGCTGAGAAGTGCATCTTTATTGGTTATTCTCTACAGCAGAAAGGGTATAGATGCTATAACCCTTCTACACGTAAGTTCACAGTGAGCAGAGATGTTGTTTTTGATGAGATGAGCAGCTGGTATAAACCAGTAAATGTGATGATTGATGTAGATGCACAAAATGGTAATACTGCACAGAATGCAACAGCAGCAATCACAAAATATCAGTGGACCTAGAGTGTCCTCTACCAGTGGTTCACATACTTCGCCATGGACAGGCAGATTGAGATCAGGAGAATCCCCTCAAAGCAATGCAGAGAAGCAATGCAGAGAGTGGTATGCAGGTATCACGAAAAGGAAAAGAGAAGGTAGATCAGCCCATGTTTGATGTGAATGCAGGTCACTCTTGTGTGGATGGTGAATACAGTGGCTCAGAACAGAGCATTGATGATGAGTTGGGTATTCCTTCTGTTGTTACACCTGGAGTAAGGAAGACCAGGGATGTTTTGAGAGCACCTGGAAGTGAGCCTATTTTGCGCAGGTCTACTAGGGTCAAGTATCCTGTGGATAGGCTGAAATATGATGGATTTACAGCCATTCACTATGCCTATATGGTCAAAGTGATACAGGAACTAGAACCCACTTCTTTTGAGCAAGCCATGGGAAATGAAAAATGGGAGAAAGCCATGGATGAAGAAATGGATGCCTTGGATGCTAATGCTACATGGGAATTGGTGCCTTTGCCTAAAGGCAAGAATCCAATTGGTTGTAAGTGGGTTTATAAGATCAAGCACAATGCAGATGGTTCTGTGAATAGATACAAGGCAAGATTAGTTGTCAAGGGGTATGCACAGACATATGGCATTGATTATGAAGAAACTTTCAGCCCGGTTGCAAGGATGGCAACCGTAAGAGCAGCCATTGCTATGGCTGCATCAAAGGGATGGTCTTTACATCAGATGGATGTAAAGAATGCGTTCTTGCATGGTGATTTGCAAGAAGAGGTCTTTATGGAGCAGCCAGCAGGTTATGTTCATGCTATTCATCCCGAGTTTGTTTGCAGAGGTTGAAGAAAGCCTTGTATGGCTTGAAGCAAGCACCTAGAGCATGGTCTGACAAGATAGGACAGTATCTTGTCACTATTGGCTTTCAGATTTCTAAGGCAGATTTCTCACTCTATGTGAGAAAAACAGAGAAAGGGATTATGCTGCTGGTCATTTATGTTGATGATTTGATCATCACAGGTGATAGTGATGAAGATATCCTTCATGTGAAAATGCTATTGAGGCAGAAGTTTGAGATGAAGGATTTGGGAGAGCTGCGTTATTTCTTGGGCATTGAGGTGATTAGATCACCAAGTGGGATACAGCTTTTGCAGAGGCAGTATGGATTGGACATGCTGTCCAAATATGGGATGACAGGCTGTAAGCCTATTTCAGTTCCTTTGGAGCAGAATGTGAAGCTGAGCGCAGATGCAGGTGAGCTTCTGGAGGACCCTACTATGTATAGACGCATAGTAGGAAGTTTGATTTACATGACTATTACCAGGCCAGATTTGAGCTATGCTGTTGGGTTGGTAAGTCAGTTTATGCAGGCTCCAAGGAAACCGCATTTGGATGCAGCTAGACGCATACTCAGGTATGTGAAGTCCACATTGCAGTATGGACTTTTTTATGAGGCTGGGGTTCAGATACAGTTGCATGGATACACTGATGCTGATTGGGCTGGTAGCATTTCAGATAGACGATCTACCAGTGGATATGTGTTCTCTTTTGGGAGTGCTGCAGTCACTTGGAGCAGCAAGAAACAGCCTACAGTTGCCTTGTTGAGCACAAAGGCTGAGTACAGGGGTGCAGCAATGGCTGCATGTGAGGTAGCTTGGTTGCATAAGCTACTTTATGATATGCATCAGTCTACAGATGGGCCGATCGTCATTTATTGTGACAACATGAGCAGTATACATTTGGCAAAGAACCCAGTTTTTCATGCTAGAACAAAGCACATTGAGGTGCATTATCACTATGTGCGGGAGAAGGTTTTACTAGGTCTTATTGATCTAGTTTATGTCAGCACAGAGGATCAGGTAGCTGACATATTCACGAAAGCATTGGGCACAGAAAAGCTGCGCAAGTTCAAAGACCTGCTTGGTGTGCAGGATTTGGGATTGAGCTCGAGGGGGAGTGTTGAGATATCGAGCTCCACTCGCAATATGCTAGGGTGACTGTTGTGCATTTATGTCACCGACTTGTTAGTTGGAGATGCGGTTGGTACACCGCCCACGAATAATAGCTGGATGACAGCTATCCTTATCTACACTAGTTCGTGGCTCAGTTAGTATGCCACCTTAGTTAGTTGAGTTTGGTTTGAGACCCACATATAGGGTTCTTCTACTTCTTTGTACTAGAGTTCTTTTGGCTTTCACAACTAAGAAGAGAAAAACTGTTTTCAGCCTCCACCTTTGTGTGTATTCTCCCATTGTGCATGTAAGAAAGCCGCAAGTGAGACTCCTTCCCTCTCTCCTACAATCTTCACATCTAGTTCGTGGCTCAGTTAGTGTGCCACCTTAGTTAGTTGAGTTTGGTTTGAGACCCACATATAGGGTTCTTCTATTTCTTTGTACTAGAGTTCTTTTGGCTTTCACAACTAAGAAGAGGAAAACTGTTTTCAGCCTCCACCTTTGTGTGTATTCCCCCATTGTGTATGTGAGAAAGCCACAAGTGAGACTCCTTCCTTCTCTCCCACTATCTTCACATGGTATCAAAGCCTGGTTCATGGTAAGCAGCTCAAGAAAGCAAACCAAGTTCATGGTGTCCTGGTAAGAGAACCAGTGTTGCTTTCCTTTTTCGAGTTTGGGAGCAAATCTCTGCAAGTAGCATAGCCAAAAAGTGAAGAGTGCATTTTGTCTCAGATTGAGATGCCCTTCACGGTGTGGTGAGAAGGCAGATTCGAGGCCATTTTAGGGCCCGTTTTGGAGGTGGAAGTTCTCTGCAAGCACTGAAAAAAAGGCCCTGTTTTTGCTATGCGACCACTGCTCTACAGGTCGGTGAAAAGTTGCCATAGAAATTGCATCGTATGCCTGTGCACAGAGATATTGGGAATTGCAAAATCATCCTTATTGCCTGTTGATGCAAAATCATCACTAGGAAGTGATTGTGTGGCCAAACACCACTTTCGTCAGTTTTGCAGATTTGCCCTTGTGAGGCAGAAGCTGTGGCTTTTACAGTGACATGATATTTTGCAGTGTTCTGTAATGGCCTCTGATTCTCTTTCATAAATTGTCACTGAAAAGCTTGACAAGAACAAATTCCAAGCATAGAAGTTTAGAATGATGAATTTCCTTATGGGAAAAGGCTATTGGGAGTTCATTACAGGAAATGAAGAAGAACCAGTTCTTCCTAATGTTCCCAACCAATAGGAAATGCAGGCATTTAAAGTATGGCATGAGAGAGCCAAAAAAGTTATGTACTAGCTGTCTATTAGTATTTCAGATTCTATGATTGTGCATATTCAAGATGCAAGTATACCAAAGGAGGAATGGGATACTTTGGCAAAAGTGTATAGCACATACACGCAAGCCAGGAAAATGCAGCTCAAGCAGGAGTTGCATAATGTGCAGAGAGAAAATATGAGCATCAATGACTACCACATGAAGGTGAAGAAAATTGCAGATGCACTTGCTTCCATTGGGTCACCAGTGGAAGATGATGATTTAGTTTCTGTGACCTTGAATGGTCTAGGAAAGGATGATGCACACGTCCGGACATCCATTGCCGTCCGTGAAAAATTTCCTGATTTTGAGGAGTTGTTTGCTCTTCTAATTTTTGAAGGGCAGAGAAATGGTGGTGCATCTTCTTCAAGAGGAACTCCAAAAGAACCTGTCTTCTACTCAAATGCTGGAAGAAATAGAGGTAGAGGTAGAGTAGGCCGATCTGAAGGCCATGATAGAAATCAAAATATGCAGCAAACTCAAGAAAACTAGTCCTATGGAGGAGGACATGGTAACTCTAGAGACAGGGGGAGCCAAAGAGGTTGTGGTGGATGGCAGAGAGGCCAAAATGCAAACGGCAATGTTGAATGCTACTATTGTGGTAAAATGGGTCATATGGCTAAAGATTGCTATAAAAAGCAGAATGACATTATGAATGAAAAATTGCAGCAAGGCAATTATGCATCCTTTAGTAGACAGGGTGATGACAGAAATGCGCATTTATTTATGGTGCAACACATGATCAATTCTGTGACAAGTGTAAAAGAAAGCAATGATGTGTGGTATGTTGACTCAGGTGCATCAAACCACATGACAGGTCATGCAGAATGGATGCAGGATGCAAGGAAAATGGAAAGACTAGGATTTGTGGAGACTGGTGATGCTACTGCACATCCTATTGTGCAGATTGGTAAAATTCCTTTGTCTATGCAGGATGGGAAAAAGAAATACCTGTCTAATGTATTTCATGTCCTGAATATCACCAAGAACCTGGATTCTGTTGGTCAAATGGTTGAGTAGGGCTTGCAGGTCAGATTTAATCCTCATGGATGCTTTGTTGAGGATATGAAAAATAACGATCGCTTGATAGCAAAAGGAAAGAAGAAGGGCAGGATGTTTACGTTGGATGCGAACATGCCTGAATTGAGTGCAGCAATGTTTGCACATGGGACCGATGTAGTTGTAAATATTGATATCTAGCATAAACGCATTGGTCATGTTAATGTACAACGACTTAAATCATTGCAAGCCCAAAATATTGTTGCAAGATTGCCTAAATTCAAGGTTGCTGATGAGTTGGGTATTCCTTCTGTTGTTACACCTAGAGTAAGGAAGACTAGGGATGTTTTGAGAGCACTTGGAAGTGAGCCTATTTTGCACAAGTCTACTAGATCTTGGTATCTTATGGATAGGCTGAAATATGATGGATTTATAGCCATTCACTATGCCTATATAGTCAAAGTGATACAGGAACCACAACCCACTTCTTTTGAGCAAGCCATGCATAAAGAAAAATGGGAGAAAGCCATGGATGAAGAAATGGATGCCTTGGAAGTAGATGCTACATGGGAATTGATGCCTTTGCCTAAAGAAAAGAATGTAATTGGTTGTAAGTGGGTTTATAAGGTGAAGCACAATGCAGATGGTTCTGTGAATAGATACTGTTAAAAGAGAAGGAGGAGGTGGAGAGACAATGAGCACAAGACACAAGTGTTGAGGAGTAGTAGGAAGACTACTCTGTGTGTCCCCTTTTCTTACTTTTTATTCCATCATACCCTAAGTCCACATATGACTAACATAGTGGTCATAGTGTACAAGACATAAGTCTATCTAGTAATATCAAATCCTAGATGAACAACTGGCGGGTAGCTATCGCTTACTCCGCTATACATACTGCCGATAGAACGACATCCACACAATAAGATCATCCATCAGGTGGATGATGACGGCTGGAGCTTGCTATATCTGCAACACTCCCCCTCAAGCTCGAGTCGAGCTTGTGAACTCCCATGAAGAATCGGAAGTTCTCAAATTTCTCTCGAGGCAGCGCCTTTGTGAAGATATCAGCAACCTGCTCTCCTGTCTGCACATAGGACATGTCAATCTGACCTGCCAGGACCTTCTCTCTTATGAAATGGTAGTGAACCTCTATGTGTTTTGTACGTGCATGAAACACTGGGTTACTAGCAAGCTGAATACTGCTCATGTTATCACAATAGAGAGCAACAGGATCCTTGACATACTTCCCCAAATCTGCAAGTAGGCTGCATAACCATATAGACTCACAAGCGGCCAATGCTGCCCCTCTGTACTTAGCCTCTGTAGATGACAATGCAACTGTGGGTTGCTTCTTGGAAGACCACGTGATAGCGGCACTTCCAATGCTGAATACATACCCAGATGTGGACCTCCTGTCCATAGAACTACCTGCCCAATCGGCATCAGTGTACCCGAACAAGATGAGGTCACCAAAAGATCTGTAGTGAAGCCCATACTGCACAGTGGACTTCACATATCTGAGGATCCTCCTCACAGCATCCAAATGTGGCTTTCTAGGCGTCTGCATAAACTGGCTAACCAAGCCAACTGCATAACTAAGATCAGGCCTAGTGATCGTCATATAAATCAGACTACCAACCATCTGCCGATACATAGCTGGATCTTCTAAGACATCACCTGTATCTGCTCTTAACTTGACATTCTGCTCTAAGGGAACTGAAACTGGCTTACAAGCCGTCATCCCATAGCGTGAGAGCATGTCTAGAGCATACTGCCTTTGCACCATCCAAGTGTCATAGGCATCCCTTATGATTTCAATGCCAAGAAAGTATCTCAGCTCACCCAAGTCCTTCATGTCAAATTCAGCCTTGAGTTTGTCCTTCATCTGCTGTATAAGCACATCACTGCTTCCTGTCAATATCAGATCATCAACATATAGAATCAGCAATATCATATGCTCCCCCTGAATATATACATACAAGGATGAGTCTGACTGGCATGTCTGAAAACCAATTTTCTGCAAGTATGCATTTATTCTACCATACCAAGTGCGTGGCGCTTGCTTCAATCCATATAATGCCTTCTGCAACTTGCATACTTTTGTGGGCTGATTTGGGTCTTCATACCCAGGTGGCTGCATCATATACACCTCTTCCATAAGATCACCATTCAGAAATGCATTTTTAACATCCATTTGATGCATAGCCCATTTATTGTGCGTAGCCAAAGCAATGACAGTTCTAACAGTTGCCATTTTTGCAACAGGGCTGAAAGTCTCCTCAAAATCAATTCCATACTCTTGAGCATAGCCCTTAGCAACCAATCTTGCTTTGTATCTACCCACTGAACCATCAGATTTATGTTTCACCTTGTACACCCACTTGCATCCAATTGCTTTCTTGCCCTCTGGCAAATCTGCAAGTGTCCATGTGTGCTGCTTACTTAGTGCATCCATTTCCTCATTCATGGCATCAACCCATTTTGGGCTATCACATGCTTCCTCAAGGGAACTTGGCTCCCTCTCTTGGATAACCTTAACCATATATGCATGATGCACTGCCATAAAACCATCATAAGTAAGCCTCTGAACTGGATAAGTAACTCGCATTGACCTGCGGGGAACTGTAGGTGCATTGTGTCTATCAACTATGACTGTACCTGGAGAAAAAGAAACCCTTCCTGATGATTGTACTTCTGGATTTTCATACGCAGCATCAAAGCCCATATTCTCATCAAATCCATGAGTCCCAGAACTGAAGTTTGGACTGTTATAACCATTATTTCTTGGCTGTCCACTTCTTACTGCTGCACCACTATTTCTTGGACTGTTTTGAGTCCCCAATTGTTGTGCATTTCTCGCTGAATTTTCCGGACTGTCATGGGCTGATCTTTGCTGCCCTAAACCGCCCATATTTGACCTTAGTCTTCCTGTCCATGGAGTGACAGTTTTGGGACTGTTATCAACCTCTCCGGGCCCCAAACTTGCACTGTTTAGTGGGCTGTCCACTGCGGGCCTGCGCACTGCATTGTTTTCTGTTTCTGCCAAAACACTGGCATCTTGCCCATTGGCATGAGGTGGCTTGAACCATGAGTTCAGCTCATCAAAAACAACATCCCTGCTAATATAGAATTTCCTGGTAGAAGGGTTGTAGCATCTATACCCCTTTGACTCTGAGGCATAACCCAAAAACACACATCTTACTGCCTTGGGATCCAATTTCCTTCTCCTTTCATCAGGGATATGTACATAGCATAAACAACCAAATACTTTCAAATGAGAAATATCTGGTTTGACACCTGTAAAGGCCTCTTCAGGCGTCATGTCATGCACTGAAGATGTAGGTGCCCGATTCATGAGATAAACTGCGCATGAAACTGCCTCTGCCCAATATGATCTAGGCATATTCTTCTCATCCAACATGGCTCTGGAAACTTCTGCTACAAATCTGTTCTTTCTTTCAGCCTTTCCATTTTGTTGAGGGCTGTAACCACATGTTTTCTCCCTCTTAATGCCATGCTCCTTGAGAAAGGCATTAAACTCATCAGACACATATTCGCCCCCATTATCTGATCTGAGGCACAAAATGCGCTGTCCTGTTTGCTTTTCCACAAGTGCTTTGAACTCTTTGAATTTTGCAAGGACTTCAGACTTCTGTTTCATAAAATAAACCCAAGTCTTACTTGAGTAATCATCAATGAATGAAACATAGTACTCATAGCCACTCAGACTAGGCTGAGATGGTGTCCAAACGTCACTATGTATAAGCTCTAAAATTCTGCGAGCTCTTCTCCCATGTTGGGGAAATGGCAACTTGGCTTGCTTGCCTATTTGGCATGAACTGCAAACTGTGGATGGACCACTAACCTTAAATGCTGGCACCCCTGTAACTATGCCTGAGGTAGGCAAAGTTTTCAGCCTTTGGTAGTTCATGTGTCCTATCCTCTTATGCCACATTTCAATATCTGAAATTTGCGCATCACTATGAGCATACATGGCTGCCTCTACTGCAGGCATATTGGCATCCAATTTAAACATTCTGCCTGTCTTTTTTCCTTTTGCAACCAGCTGCATGTTATTGTTCATATCTTCAATATAACATCCTGTTTTGTTGAAGCGAACCTGCAAGTCCCGCTCAACCATTTGACCAACAGAAATCAGATTTTTGGTGATGCTAGGCACATGCAACACTTCACCCAATGCCTTGATATTGCCTGCATCTGTATTAACTGGGACATTTCCCATGTGTGTGATCTCATGTTGAGAATCATCACCTGTGAACACATAAGATGGGGCTTTTACTGGTTCCAAGGATGTGAACCATTCCCCATGAGCAGTCATATGATTTGACGCTCCTGAATCGATGTACCAATCTTCTGCACTTTCCTGCATAGTGTTATCCATTGAATGTGTCATCGCCAATAGATGATCACTTCTACTGGTACTCTCATAGTCTGTAGAAGCATAATTATTTTGTGGCAGCTTGCCACTTCTTATGTCATTTTGCTTCTTGAAACACTCCTTTGCCCAATGTCCTTTTGCACCACAGTAGTTGCATACACCAGGCCTTCTTCCTTGATTCTGGTAGTTACCTCTACCATGATTATTTCCTCTGCCTCTTGCATTCTGCTGAACATATTGCTGTTCATTTTGAGCATCTCCTTGTCCTTGCTGATTTTGATTGTTTTGGCCTCTTCCTTGTGCGCCATAGCATCCTGCACCTCGGCCTCTATTATGACCACGTCCTCTACCTCTCCCCCTGCCTGCAATCAATGCATGTTCCTGGTTTCCACCAGTGGATGTAGAATGTCCAAGCCTCATCTCTTCACTGACAAGAAGAGGAATAAGCTCATTAAATGTAGGGAAGGTATCTCTTACAGCAATAGATGTTTCAAAGGGTTTGTACTCTTTGCCAAGACCCTGCAGAGTAATAAGCAGCAAATCATCATCATCAATGACAACCCCAATGCTGCCAAGTTGATCTGTTAGTGCTCTTATTTTTAGCACATAGTCATTGATGTTCAATGACCCCTTCTTTACTTCATTTAGTTGCTGCTTTAGCTGCAGCTTACGTGCCTTTGTAGACGTCTCAAACAGGTTTGACAGTGTATCCCAAACTTCCTTGGGTGTCTCAGCATCCTGTATGTGGCCAATCATACTATCACTCACTGTGATAGAAATGTAGTGAATGGCCTGCCTTGCTTTCTTTACCCATGCTCTTACGGGTGCATCTGTAGCATCACCTGCTGGCTTTTGATCCGTGCCAATGCATAGCTCCCACAACTCCTTGCCCATCAAGAAGTTCTTGATTCTGAACTTCCATGCAGGATAGTTATTTTTATCCAACTTCTCTCCTGTGATGTGAGAGGCTGAAGCTTGTTCTGTCATATTTACTGTATAAACACAGCAAACTAATGAACACAGCGAGATGAGAAAAAAACACAGCAAATCACTACCTTGCAAGACCTTTGACTCAAGTCAAATAACAACAAAAACTACTGCAACTCTGTGCATAAGAAACCTGCTCTTGCTGAGCATACAAGTATCACTTTCACTGCCTTCCAATAGCATACAACTCTGCAATATTCAATTGCATAAGGGCATACAACATCAAGAACTCAGAAATACAGGCCTTCCACTGCCGTATGTAACTAGCATAAGCTTCGAAGCATGAATCAAACAACTCTGCCAAATGGTGACTACAGCGTCCAACCAAACTGGCATAAATAGTTCACTGTTCCTGCATCAAATCTGATACCTGCAGTGTACCTGTCCTCTTTCCTGCCATATACAACCTTGCAAAATAGAAGGTAGCAAAGGAAAAACTTTGGACAGAGTCCAGAATGAAAAACAGACTCACTTTCAGGATGCGACCACTCTGTCATGCAAAAATAGGGTGTCTGAAATCGCCTGCGGAAATGACGAATTTCGAAAAATGAACAGCGTCCCAAAATTCCACCGTTGGATTTTGTGGTATGGCGGCTGCCCCTCCTCTGTATGTGCTCGAAAAAGCTGCTCACTGGCTGAGCATAAGACTCTCTCCGATGCAACTCCCTCGTGACTACGAGATGCACACCTGGTGCTCTGATACCATGTTAAAAGAGAAGGAGGAGGTGGAGAGACAATGAGCACAAGACACAAGTGTTGAGGAGTAGTAGGAAGACTACTCTGTGTGTCCCCTTTTCTTACTTTTTATTCCATCATACCCTAAGTCCACATATGACTAACATAGTGGTCATAGTGTACAAGACATAAGTCTATCTAGTAATATCAAATCCTAGATGAACAACTGGCGGGTAGCTATCGCTTACTCCGCTATACATACTGCCGATAGAACGACATCCACACAATAAGATCATCCATCAGGTGGATGATGACGGCTGGAGCTTGCTATATCTGCAACAGATACAAGGAAAGATTAGTTGTCAAGGGTATGCACAGACATATGGCATTGATTATGAAGAAACATTCAGTCCCGTTGCAAGGATGGCAATTGTAAGAGCAGTCATTGCTATGGCTGCATCAAAGGGATGGTCTTTACATCAGATGGATGTAAAGAATGCCTTCTCGCATGGTGGATGTAAAGAATGCCTTCTTGCATGGTGATTTGCAAGAAGAGGTCTTTATGGAGGAGCCACCAGGTTATGTTCATGCTGTTCATCCTGAGTTTGTTTGCAGGTTGAAGAAAGCCTTGTATGGCTTGAAGAAAGCACCTAGAGCATGGTCTGACAAGATAGGATAGTATCTTGTCACTATTGGCTTTCAAATTTCCAAGGCATATTTCTCACATTATGTGAGAAAAACAAAGAAAGGTATTATGCTACTTGTCATTTATGTTGATGATTTGATCATCACAGGTGATAGTGATGAAGATATCCTTCACGTGAAAATGCTATTGAAGCAGAAGTTTGAGATGAAGGATTTGGGAGAGCTGCGTTATTTCTTGGGCATTGAGGTGACTAGCTCACCAAGTGGGATATGGCTCTTGCAGAGGCAGTATGGATTGGACATGCTGTCCAAATATGGGATGATAGGCTGTAAGCCTATTTCAATTCCTTTGGAGCAGAATGTCAAGCTGAGCGTAGATGCAGGTGAGCTTCTGGAAGACCCTACTATGTACAAGCACATAGTAAGAAGTTTGATTTATGTGACTATTATCGGGCTAGATTTGAGCTATGTTATTGGATTGGTAAGTCAGTTTATGCAGGCTCTAAGGAAACCGCATTTGGATGCGGCTAGATGCATACTCACATATGTGAAGTCCACATTGCAGTATGGACTATTTTAAGAGGCTGGGGTTCAGATACAGTTGCATGGATACACTATTGCTGATTGGGCTAGTAGTATTTCTGATAGATTATCTACCAATGGATATGTGTTCTCTTTTGGGAGTGCTGCAGTCCGTTGGAGCAGCAACAAATAGCCTACAATTGCCTTGTCAAGCACAGAGGCTGAGTACAGGGGTGCAGTAATGGCTGCATGTGAGGTATCTTGGTTGCATAAGCTACTTTATGATATGCATCAGTCTACAGATGGGCCAGTTGTCATTTATTGTGACAACATGAGCAGTATACTCTTGGCAAATAACCCAATCTATCATGCTAGAACAAAGCACATTGAGGTGCATTGTCACTATGTGCGGGAGAAGGCTTTACTAGGTCTTATTGATCTAATTTATGTCAGCACAGAGGATCAGGTAGCTAACATATTCACGAAGGAATTGGGCACAGAGAAGCTACGCAAGTTCAGAGACCTACTTGGTGTGCAGGAATTGGGAGTATTCAGATATCGAGCTCCACTCGTGATATGCCAGGATGACCATTGTGCATTTATGTCACTGACTTGTTAGCTGGAGATGTGGTTGGTACAGTGCCCATGAATAATAGCTAGATGACAGCTATCCTTATGTACTCTAGTTTGTGGCTCAGTTAGTATGCCACCTTAGTTAGCTGAGTTTGGTTTGAGACCCACATATAGGGTTCTTCTATTTCTTTGTACTAGAGTTCTTTTGGCTTTCACAACTAAGAAGAGGAAAACTGTTTTCAGCCTCCACCTTTGTGTGTATTTCCCCATTGTGTATGTGAGAAATCCACAAGTGAGACTCCTTCCTTCTCTCGCACTATCTTCACATCTATTGCAACAAGGCAGGGCACAAGCAGAATGAGTGCTGGAAGAAGATTATAGATGAGAAGAATGGAGTAAAGAAAGAGTACAACAATAGCGCGCAAGCAGTCTAGTAGATCTATTCATTGCAATTGAGGAGATTTACATAGAGGCAGTTCATGTACCTGTGGATGAACCTTGGATCATTGACAGTGGTGCATCATGCCACATGACCAGTCGGAAGGATTGGTATACCTCTCTACAACCGGTAGGCAATGACATCCTAGTAGCAGTCGGCAATATTGCAAAATGTCTAGCAAAAGGAAAAGGTACCATTGCTCTCAAGTTAGATGGAGTTGTAAAATAGTTGTTCGATGTTCTTTATGTGCCAGATATCAAGAGGAACTTGTTGTCTGTTTCTACAATCACGGATCGGGACCTCAAAGTTCAATTCGATAAGAATGGTGCACAGATCCTGGATCTTCAAGGAAAGGTCATTCATAAAGGTACATGGCGCAACAACATCTATGAACTCTCATCTTTCAATGCTCGAAGTGAGCCGTGCTGATGAACCCAAGTGTCTTGACGAGACACAAGGTAATCGGCACCAAGTGGGTGTACAAGACCAAGTACAAGTTCGACAGCACATTGGATAAGTACAAGGCTTGGCTCATGGCAAAAGGATTTGCATAGGTACATGGTTTTGATTATCAAGATACTTTTGCTTCCACAGCTCGACTAACCACAATTCATAGTGTTTTGGCTTTAGCTACCTAGGGAAGTTGGCCCGTGTTTCAGATGGATGTAAAATCCACCTTTCTAAATGGGGATATTAAGGAGGAGGTATACATGGAACAAACACCAGGTTTTGTGATCCTCAGTTTGAAAGGTAAAGTCTATAAACTGAAGAAGGCACTTTAGGGCTGAGAAACAAGCCCCACGAGCATGGTACCAGCGAATTGATGCCTACTTTCTACAAAACAGGTTCAAGAGGAGCCCATCAAATGCAAATTTATATATCTTCAGAGAAGGAGGCAGGTGTATGATCATGGTCGTTTATTTGGATGACCTTGTCATAATAGGGAACCATGAAGAGAAGATCTCACAGACAAAGCATTTGCTAGGAAGAGAGTTTGAAATGATAGACCTCAGACTAATGCATTTCTGTTTGGGGATTGAAGTTGGGTAAGAGCCGAAACAGATCTTCATTTCACAGTTGAAGTATGCTGGAGAGATACTGACGGCATTTGGCATGGCTGAGTGCAAGACAGTTGGTACCCCTATGGAGGTTGACGTGAAGCTCTCAAACGAGGATTCATCACCACTGGTGGATAAAGCAAAGTACAAAAGGCTTGTGGGCAGTTTGATTTACTTGTGCAACACATGGCTGGACATCAGCTTTGCGACTGGTGTACTAAGCAGGTTTTCCAATGAGCCCCGGGAGACCCATTGGAGGGCAGGGATGCGAGTTCTGAAATACATCAAAGGCACACATGATTATGGCATCACCTATACAAAGGGCAATATCTTGACTAGATTCCGTGACTCGGACTGGGTAGGAGACGTGGACAGTAGGAGATCAGTGATAGCTTATTGTTTCTCACTTGGATCTAGAGCTGTGTCATGGGTCAGCAAGAAGCAACCCACAGTTGCTCTTTCTTCTATCGAGGCTGAGTACAAATCAGCATGCTTTGCTTCTTGTGAGGCAGTGTGGTTGAGGAGGATTCTGGGGGACATGGGTGCAGTGCAAAATAAGCCTATGCAGTTATCATGTGACAAACAGAGTTGCATGGCGATTGTAAAGAACCTTGTGTTCCACGCTTGCACAAAACACATTGAGATTCAATATCACTTTGTATGTGAGCTCATCATGGATGGAGAGGTCGACTTGGTGTACTGCTCGACTATAGAGAATGCTGTGGACATCTTCACAAAGGCTCTTGGAAGAGACTTGCTGGAGAGGCATCTTCATCGACTTAGCATTGGACCAAAAAAGTAAGTTCACATGTAGGTGCACATTGAGGGGGCTTGTTAGACATCAATGCTCCACTCTCAAGTAACTATGCGGGAACCAGCTAACTCTACTTGTAAGGCCCCCAGCTTGGTTATCCGGTAGGTCTTGGTTTGGACACCAGATGGGGGCCATGTGTGGCCTGATGGCTGGATGGAGTTGGGACACTACCAACTAGGCTACATGCAAGTGCAAGAAGGCATCCCATTACTGACCGCATTGAGGGTAGACGGAGCTTTTCTCGGGGCAGCCCACTCTTAGGTTGCGGGGCCCGTTTAGAGTCCCAGATGGATCCCGGATGGCTATGGGCTTAACGGAGACCATAGGTTAGTTGCTCTATTTTATGCCACAGTTCTATCATGTGGTCAGTGGCCTATTTCAGGACCAACCCCCAGGCGACCGTTTTGGGTAGACGGTCACCACAATGGGTCTAACCGACTATGACTAGTTGCTATATAAGAGCAAGCTTGTGAAGCCCATATCATCACTAGCTATAGCAACCCTGATTCCTTAGCATCCAGCCTCCGTCCTCTACTGTTTCAAGCTCGCAATCGAAGCTCCTTTCATAGGAGCGCATGGTTGGGAGGCAGCGCCATCTATTGTATCAATTCTACAGTAATCAAATTTTTGATTCTCCATACTATCTGTTCTCTCTATTGCGTACGAGATCCTGTTATCTATTGAGCACAGACATATTGTTTTCTTACATGCATTGCATGTGAGCATGGAGAGTTGACTTTTTGAAGCTCCTTTGTTTGTCTTCGAAAAGTCAAAGGTAATGGATAAGAAGGAGTTGACTGGAAGGATGTGGATGCCTATAAAGGACTTACCTGACAAGTATGCATCCATGGCAGTACATAAACTTTTTTAAGAAAGAATGGTTTTTTGGAAAGAAAAAGACCACTGCTTGGAAGAATGCATCAATGTACAGGTGAGGCGTGATGCAGTGCATAGTGCCATTAAGTATTTGTTGTCAGAGAAACAAATCCCACTTAGTCATTGTAACATTGACTATAATGTGGTCAAGCATATAGCTTCTTTGTCAATACCCAAGGTAAAGCTATGGGCAAACAAGTGGATTAAAAAAGATGAAGATGGGTCAGAAATAGTAACCTCTTACATGAGAAAAGAAATCCCACAACAGGTGGTTGCATATGTGGAAAGATTGATCAATGAGATAAGGATGCTGACAGATATGCACCAAAGCTTTCAATTCAATGTAGAGGTTATGTTAGAGTCTGGAAAGCTTGTGAACTTCAGGGGAGTTTCAAAAGATGACTTCATCAAGAATGAGTCAGCATGGGATAAGCCACGACTATTCTTCATCAATGAAGTCTCTAGCGATGACATCCATAACTTCATTGATAGAATAGTATATACCACCATTAGCAAAGTGGCAATTTGCAACATTGTCATTTTTCTTGATAAACAAGACAAAGAATCCATGCAGGTTACTTGAGCAAGCATATTCATCAGATTTGAAGATCTATAGTGGTGTTTATGTAGCAAAGAGAGGCAACAGAGAATGTGGCATAGTGATTCAATCTCTTGAATCATTCTTCTTATGCATGCAGAGTCCCAACCCTGATCATTCCTTACAAAGGAACATAAGAGGGAATTCAAATAATTTTGAGATTGATGCTAGAAGAGCAAGATATTCCCAGGTTCATACATTATCAAAAAACAACTATGGAAGTCTAGTAAAAAGTGGGAGTCTTCTACTTACCATGGTGGAGAATTTGCTGCTGGCAAGTTAGGAGGTCACCTTGTGTAGGATGGGATATTTATTTGAGGATCTCCTCAGAAAAGGGAACTCCACAAATATTATTGAAAACAACATTTCATGGCCTATTTTTAGCTTCAAGCAGATCTAACCATAGGCTATGAAAAAGAGGTAGAGCACAAGGAGATTGTTGACATGGATGATGACATCAAAGATCATAATGTCCCAGTTGATGATGGTGAAGAGATCGACTTACATGACCCATTCAAAGAGAGGTTGGTGGATGAAGAGAAAGATGATGATGCCTTCTTTGATACTTATGGCTCATAGGGTTATGTAAAAAGGCCACTACGACAATACCTAGTGGTATGAACTCTCTATTTCTCAACTAAATACCATTTTTTAAATAATATTTAAATTTAAAGATAATGAATCTATTCTCTTCTGTTTGTTTACAAGTGATAGAGGGAGAAGAAATGGATGAAGTCAATATGGAGGCACTCCCTTCTACTTCAATAGTGCAACCATCTCTAAATTTGGTTGCAGAATCCCATGAGTAAAAGAGCCTTAAAGACACCATAGAAAAGCATAATTACTACAAAACATAGAATACAAGCTATGACAGAGACCCATTTTGCAAATTTGGTTGCATTGGATAAAATGGAAAGCTCATTTGAAGTTAGGGTCATTTTGAAATGGGAACCTAAGGTATTTGAGCTTTGGTAGAGAGGAGGTTTCAATCCTCTTCAATCCTTTAAAAGAGGTTAATGACAATGTTATCTTGGCCATTCTCAGGTAACAATTGTTTTTTTGTTGTTGCTGCTTCAATGAGCTAACGTTTGTTTATTTGTTTACAATGTAGTTATATCTCAGTTTCCTAGTGCAGGGTGCAGAATCATGTCTATGAGCTAACGTTTGTTTATTTCTTGGTGCAGTGTAGTATATCTTAGTTTCCTAGTGTAGTGTAGAATCATGTCTACATGCTCAATTCTCTCCTTTCTTCTATTCTTAGCTCTCCTCAAAAGACTATAGAATATGTTTATACCTGGTTAAGCCCTTTGAATTTAGATGGGATGCAAGTCATATTTATGCTTTATCATGAGGAGTAAGTATCAAATCCAACCTTATTTTTACTATTCTTTGGCAAGTTTGTGTTAAACAATAATCATTTTTAATTTGGTCATGTAGCTCACATTGGAGTCTAATCGCTTGGGACCTTGAAGTCAACTGTTTATGGTTTGTGAATTCAATGGAAAGCTATCATGCCAACTCCCTAAGGTAAGTGTTCTCTTAATATTTTTGTTACTTTATTATTTTGTATCTTATGGTCATGACATATTAATATATTTCATATATCATGATGGACAGTGCTGCATATCAGCTAGTATCTACTATCAGAATAACCAAGGAGAAATAAGACCAAAACAACATCTACCAGTGGAGTAAAAAGATGAGCATAGCTGTGGGTGGAGAGTTTCCTACAACTGCATGTTGTTTCTTAGAGAGATTTTTGATTTAGAGTTACCATAGTCAAAATGGAATCATATATAGAAGCCGATCTACTAGTGTTTCGAGCTGAGAGTATTCAGCGCCTAATTACTACCATTGGGGAACAACCTGAAAATATGACTACATTGCAGCATATATAAAACCTTATCTTGATACTTGTATGCTTGTTCAAGCCTTTATTTAGGATGTGTAAATCTCATAACTTTTTAATATTCTCCTCCAAGAGGAGAAGAGACCGAGTCTAATGAAAGCATGCTATCTTTATACTTGTATGATTATTTAAGCCTTTATAAGGGATGTGTAAATCTCATAACTTTTTACATGTTTCCTCCGAGAGGAGAAGAGAATCAGTCTAATGAAAGCATGTATGAAACCTTATCTTTATATTTCTATACAATCTTATAAAAAAACCATTATTAATGTTGGGGAACAGCCTGAAAATATGACTACATTGCAGCATGTATGAAATCTTATCTTTATATTTCTATGCTTGTTTAAGCCTTTATTTGGGATGTGTAAATCTCATAACTTTTTTATGTTTTAATAGCAAAAGGAGGATGTAGAAGACATAGCAAGTGAAGGAGAATATGATGTATACCACTCTCAATAAGACGAGTCATGAAAATATGACTCTATTGCAACAGATTAGAAGTTCATTCAACGCTATGTTGTTAATTCAACAACAACCTCATACTTTTGAATTTGGTGAAGAGGATATTTTAATCCTCTTGAATCCTAAGAAAGAGGTTAATGTCAAAGTCATTACAACCATCCTCATGTTTGATGCAACCTTTTCCTTGGCTTTATACTTTCGTATTTTGATTAAACCCAACAAGCTAATACTTTTTTTTTTTGTAGTAATGTTAGAGTAGATTTTTTTCAAAATATACAAAGACTTTCATATATGTTCGATCCTCTTATTTTTGAAGTGCTTAGCAACAAAAAAAATACCATAGAGGATGTTTGCAAGTGGTTGAATCATGTTTCTATGAATGAGGCATGAGTTATCTTTACAACATATTATGAGAAGTAAGCAACAAACCCTACTTGTTTTTTTTATTCCGTTGCTAGAATTGTTTCTCAAACACAATAATTATTCTTTTTCCCACTTCGAGAATGGCCATTGCCATTGTGGTTCTATAGGCTCTTCTTCCTCTTCTTTATCTTGAATCCTCCCAAGCACTGTTGGGGGAGTTCGGTCTGCTGTTGGTGGTTGTATTGGATGGATATCTTAGTCCTGATTGTCTGGGAAAGAAACATCCTCCTCCAATTAATGCGGCTGTTCTGAGAAGACCACATTGCGACTTACTATTACCTTCTTGGTAAAAGGATTATAGAGATGGTAACCCTTTGCCTCTTCACTGTAGCCCAAGAAAATATACTTCTAGCTCTTCTGTTCCAAGGACATGCCTTAATCCCGTGACTTTTGTAGTAACTTTTGAATTCACTTGATGTGAACTCACCATCTCTGTCTGATCTCAAGTTCTTCACCTTCCTCCCATTTCTTTCTTGACCATTACATGCCATTCTTTGAACTTACTAAAAGCCTCATCTTTAGTCTTCAAGAAGTATATCCATATCCTTCTACTGTAGTCGTCGATCAATGTCATGAAGTAGTAGGAACCACCTAAAGCTTCCATCTCCATCTTTCTGCAGAGGTCCATGTGAACAAGCTCTAGAGGAGCCTTTGCCCTACTAGCCTCTTTAGGAAAGGGCTACCGATGCTGCTTGCACATCATGCAAGCTTTACATACATCGGCAGATCTGTAATTTCTAGTAGGTCTGCAATTATTCCACTTTTATGCATCTCCTTTAAAACACTAAGGTTTAGATGACCAAACCTCTCATGCCATAGCTTAGCGTTGCTCACATTGGCGCGAGCATTGAAAGGTGAGAGTTCATAGATGTTGTTGTGCCGTGTACTTTTACCAATGACCTTCCCTTGAAGATCCAAAATCTGTGCACCATTCTTATTGAAGTGAACTTTGAGGTCCTGATCCATCATTGTAGAAATGGACAACAAGTTCCTTTTGATATCTGGCACATAAAGAACATCAGAAGAACATCGGACAATTGTTTTACAACTCCATCTGACTTGAGAGCAATCGTACCTTTTCCTTTTGCTGGACATTTTGCATCATTGCCGACTACTACCAGGATGCCATTCCCTACCAAATGTAGAGAGGTATACCAATCCTTATGATTGGTCATGTGGCGTGATGCACCACTGTCAATAATCCAAGGTTCATCCACAGGTACATGAACTGCCTCCATGCAAATCTCCTCAATTGCTACAAGCAGCTCTACTGATACTGCTTGCATGCTGTTGCTAGACTCTTTCCTTATTCCGTTCTTCTCATCTGCAATCTTCTTTTAGCACTCATTCTGCTTGTGCCCTCCCTTGTTGCAATAGAAGCACTTGATCTTCTTCTTTCTCACTTTATCATCAGAAGAAGATGGGTTACTAGATTCCTTATCCTTACCTTTCTTTGATCAAGCCGAGAAAGCTGAATCTTCTCCAGTCCTCATCTTTTAATTCATCTCCTCCTCCAGAAGCATCGTGCTGAAATCCTCAAAGTTAAGGGGTGGATTTCTGTTATGTGTATTCAGTGCCATAACAAGACCGTCATACTTTGGTGGGAGAATCCGTATGCACCTTCATGCTAGATTCTAGCTGGTGAGGTGATGCCAATTGCAGTCATCTGATCACGTAGATTCTGCACCCTGGTGATGAACTTCTCTACCATTTAAGACTCAGACAAGTTCTCGTTCACGAGTTGAGTCTAACACCTATTTCAATAATTTTGGACTCGTGCACTATCCAAATTCATTTTGTGAGATAATTTTGGATAAAACATTTAAAAAAAAGAGGCTCTTATAAAACAAAACATTGAGTCAAAAAGGAAGATTTTAGAAAATCAAATTAGAAAAAATGACGTGAGATGTTATTAAAATTAGAGTACATTAAAAATAGAGGACATCACATTGTTAAAAGAGACAAAAAGTAACATTTTAAAAAATCAAATTAGAAAAAATGGCGTGACATGTTATTAAAACTAGAGTACATTTCAAAAAGAGCACATCACATTTGTACAAGAAGTAGATCATATAACTCAAAGCCATATTGTGTCAAAAAACACCTTAATACAGTCTTGATGGGATATCTCAAGGTGTATGCCTCAGGCACACCTTGGTTTCTATGTGTGAGTTCTAGAGGCATAGTTAGGTGCCCACAAGCACAGTTAGGTGGTGGAAAGCCACATAGGATGATTGAGAGAATCTAGGAGCAGATTGAGGAGCTCTGAAGTCATCAGTGATGTCAGTGAGCATGTATGAGGTGCCTACTTAAGGACCTCACTCTTCTTCATTCCATAATGCAAGTATTCTAAGTTTGTGTCCACTCTACTCTTTCTTTTCAGTTCACCAACATGGTATCAAAGCCCTTTGATCCCCCTTGAGCCCATTTCTGCCACATCATCTTCTTCTTCTTCATCTTCTTCTTCACCATCTCTTCCTCTTCTTCCCAAAGTTTGCTTAAGCTTGTTCTCCTCCGGTTCTCAACCATTTCCCATGCCCTTCCTGCTGGAGATCCACCTCAAAGGGGCAAACACCTAGCTGAAAGGAATCAAAGAAAGACGCCCTCGTTTCGTCGCCATTACACGAAGATCATCAACTTTTGCTTCTGCATTTTCTCTCAGCATACTTCATCTTCCTCTAATTCCTTTCAGGGGTAGATTCTCCATGCCTTGGGCTATCTTGTGCTGAAATTTGAGCAGCAATGGCTGCATATTCAAGGAGAAATCAGTGAAAAACCAATCGACTTTGAAGGGGCAAGCTATGGTGCCCTAACGCGTTTTTGCACCTTCTCTTCCCAGAGGACCTTTTGTGGTATATCAACTCTCTTTTGCCTTAAAAACCCCCTTTTCCTTTGCTCTGAAGAGTAAGCTACAAGACCTCCAAGTTTAGTCTTTTGGTTTTTATAGTTTTGACAAGTTTTTAAAGATGATGCTACATAAGATGTTATTCTAGCATTTCTGGTTTTTTGAAACTTTCAATAACATCAGTACAAGTGTGGCTTCAGTTTTGCTTTGAATTGCTATACCTGGTTTTGATTGGAAAGTATTCATTTTAGCCACCTCTATGAAGCATGTAAGTGAAAGCATCATTGATTGAAATTTGGTCACAAGACTTTGCTACATTAAATGCTTATATTTTGAAGCATTTTAGTTGTTATTCTAAGCCCTGTAAGAGAGAAGACATTGCCCAATACCTGGGTTAGACCCTCTCATGGCTTGCTTATGCAAAATATGTGAAAAGCTAAAACATAAAGCAATGTCTTGTTATGCTACAAAGGATGAAAATGCCAACTTGACTCCTTATTGAAGATTGCCAAAACAATGGTTGCCAAAAAGGAAGAAACTACAAAGCCAGAGATCTACCCTCTCATGGCACTTTTATTTGACTCCAAGTACAAGAAAAAGATGAAGGTCAGATACCTAAGATATGCTTCTCTACACAACTATGGAGATGACAAGATAATTGTTCTCTTGAAGGATATGATTTTTAGATCCACTTGTTCTATCATTGTACCATCTTATAAGGCACTAGACACTGCCCATGTGGTAAGACCTTACCTTGACATGGATATTTTGCCTCCACAAGATGAGGCATCCCATGAAGATTATGCATTTTAAATCATCTCTATGTATGCTCCAGATCTCTCTTTTTATGTTGAGTCAAGGTACTCATCCTGGATAGTCCTCCAAAATGAATGAAATAAACTATTGTGTTTTTGTGTGTTTTGTAAACACCTCTAGTCACCTTATGATGTAGGCCATGTGTATGTTTTGCTCCATGGTACCTCCTGCGGACATTGTGTGCATGTACATGTAGGGGAGATAACCATTGGAAGGTCCTTTTGTATCCTTTTTGTTTACCTTACACCCATGGGAACCCTTGCTAGCATGAGAACCTAGCCATAGATTTATCCTTGACCACCATGAGATGGCATGAGAAACTATGAGACTAGATGTATCCTTGACATAGCCTGAGGCATTCCCTTGAGGGGGGGTTTGATGGGATATCTCAAGGTGTATGCCTCAGGCACACCTTGGTTTCTATGTGTGAGTTCTAAAGGCACAGTTAGGTGCCCACAAGCACAGTTAGGTGGTGGAAAGCCACATAGGATGATTGAGAGAATCTAGGAGCAGATTGAGGAGCTCTAAAGTCATCAGTGATGTCAGTGAGCATGTATGAGGTGCCTACTTAAGGACCTCACTCTTCTTCATTCCATAATGCAAGTATTCTGAGTTTGTGTCCACTCTACTCTTTCTTTTCAGTTCACCAACAAGCACAGTTAGGTGGTGGAAAGCCACATAGGATGATTGAGAGAATCTAGGAGCAGATTGAGGAGATGATTGAGGAGCTCTGAAGTCATCAGTGATGTCAATGAGCATGTATGAGGTGCCTAATTAAGGACCTCACTCTTCTTCATTCCATAATGCAAGTATTCTGAGTTTGTGTCCACTCTACTCTTTCTTTTCAATTCACCAACAAGTCTCTCTTATCTTCTTAATCACCCAAAGTCTAGAAGATCTCATCATTGGTCTCTCTTATCTTCTCAATAACCCAATCTTTCACTGCCTCCACAGTTGTATCCTCAACATAATTACATGCAAAGAAGAAATTTAAGCAATCACAAATTGTTTCTTTATAATTTCTCTGTGAGGCTCTTATTGTTCTCTCAGCATCCGCATTAAATCACCCATGCGAGAGCTGTAATAACAAAGGTTACTTAAGAAGTCTAAGAGATCTTGCCGTGCTTTTATCATACGTCTAGAAGTCTTTCACTCTCTGCTATCTTGAGAGTCTCCTCCCTCTCTGCGTGCCTTTGTGCATCAAATTCCTCTCTCTCCATGTGTGTCAAAGGAGAACCTTGTCAAATTCTGGCCTCTCTCTATGCTCCTTGGTCAGCAATCCATTCTTTGAGACTATTAATTCCAAACTCCACGTCTTCAACAATGCCAAGGACATCCATGGGTAGGGAGATGATAAAGAAAGGGAGATGGACTACGATGGAAGAAAGAAGAGAGTGTTTGTGGAAGGACTAGGATGGAAGAATACAAGTTAATGAGAAGCACTAGGATGGATGAAAGAAGAGAGTGTTTGTGGAAGAACTAGGATAGGAGAATACAAGTTATTAGGATGGATGAAAGAAGAGAGTGTTTGTGGAAGGACTAGGATAGAAGAATACAAGTTACTGAGAAGAACTAGGATGTAAGAAATAAGAGAGTGTTTGTGGAAGGACTAGGATGGAAGAATACAAGTGCACTAAGGCATGATGTGTTCACTATGATAAGGATAAGGGTTGGAATAAAGTGAGAGAAGCATTGGTAATGCTCTACTTTAAGTGAGTGGAGATTGTCCAACTGAATAAAATTTTGCAGAGCATTGGGAATGTTGTACTTTAAGTGAGTGGAGCATTGGAAATTGATACTTGCAAGTGAAATATATTACAAGTGAGAGAGAGAGAGAGCGATAAGACGAATATAAGTTAATTAGAAGGACTAGGATGTAAGAAATAAGAGAGTGTCTTGAAGGGATAGAAATTGAGGAAGATGTAAAGTGAAAGACGAATACAAGTTAATCAGAAGGACTAGGATGTAAGAAATATGAGAGTTTGTGGAAGGACTAGGATGGAAGAATACAAGTGCACTAAGGCACGATGTGTTCGCTATGATAAGGATAAGGGTTGGAATAAAGTGAGAGAAGCATTGGGAATGCTCTACTTTAAGTGAGTGGAGACTAGGATGGAAGAATACAAGTGCACTAAGGCATGATGTGTTCGCTATGATAAGGATAAGGGTTGGAATAAAGTGAGAGAAGCATTGGGAATGCTCTACTTTAAGTGAGTGGAGACTGTCCAACTAAATAAAATTTTGTAGAGCAATGGGAATGCTGTACTTTAAGTGAGTGGAGCATTGGGAATTGATACTTGTGAGTGAAATATATTACAAATATTACATCATCACATATTCATATCAAAATTCTCATCACACAAGGATTTATTTCCAAATAATCACATCATCACACATTCATATCATAAAATTGTGTGCATGAAATAATTATATAAATATCATCAGTAAATGCCACTTAAGTAATAAGTCACAAATTGGTGTATAATCAACAAAAACTACAAACACAACATCATGCATGCATCACAACTCTTCTGATGCTTCTAGTGGAGACTGTGGCAACTCTTCTAATGCTTCCAATGGAGGCTGTGGTGCTCTAGATGTACACTCAGTCTCTACTTCTTCTATAGTATGTAGTGCTTTCGGAGTAGACTCAGTATCCTCTTCCTTAAATGCAAGCGGAGGCTGGGGCAACTCTTCTGATGCTTCCAATGGAGGCTGTGGTGCTGTAGGTGTACACTGAGTCTCTACTTCTTCTATAGTGTGCAGTGCTTTCACAGTAGACTCAGTCTCCTCTTCCTTAAATTCAAGCTCTGATATTGCTTCAGTTGCACGTTGTATTCTAATGGCAGCAATTAGGTCTCGAATGATTTCAGCCCTAAACAATTGTATATCCTCCTCTGAATATTTGAGCTCCAAAGAGTCTTCCGATGAGATTTGTGGCTTAAGTGAGAAAATTTCATTGAAAATCAACATGCAGTTGTAGGCAACTCTCCACCCACAACTATGCCCATCTTCCTGCTCTACTACTAAATGCTTTTGGAAGTCTACCGAGTCTTTGTACTGTCCTATTTCTCTGATAGCAGATACCAACTTCTCAATTGACCTTCTCATCATGACATATTAAAAAAACTTAGTGTGTCTATTACATAAGGTACATAATATAGAAGTAACAACAGATTAATAGAATACTTACGTTTGCACTAAGAAAGAGTAGTCTACATCGTATTCTTCTTCACTTGCTATGTCTTCTACATCCTCCTTCTACTATAAAAATATAAAAAAGTTATGCGATGCACACATCCCAAATAAAGGCTTAAACAAGCAGATAAGGTTTCATACATGCTTTCATTAGAGTGAGTCTCTCCTCCGCTTAGAGCAAAAATTTAAAAAGTAAGGTTTCATACATGCTCTCATTAGAGTGAGTCTCTCCTCCTCTTAGAGGAAAAATTTAAAAAGTTATGAGATTTACACATCCTAAATAAAAATAAAGGTTTAAATAATCATGGAAGTATAAAGATAGCATGCTTTCATTAGACTCAGTCTCTTCTCCTCTTGGAGGAAAATATAAAAAAGTTATGAGATTTACACATCCCAATTAAAGGCTTGAACAAGCATACAAGTATAAAGATAAGGTTTTATACATGCTGCAATGTAGTCATATTTTCAGGTTGTTTCCCAATGGTAGTAATTAGACGCTGAATACTCTCAGCCCGAAATGCTAGCAAATCGGCTTCTGTATATGATTCCATTTTGACTGGTAACTCCAAATCAAAAATCTGTCTAAGAAACAACATGCAGTTGTAGGCAACTCTCCACCCATAGCTGTGCCCATCTTTTTGCTCCATTGGCAGACGTCTTTTGAATTCTACTTGATCTTGTTGCTCTGTGGTTATTCTGATAGCAGATACTAGCCAATATGCAGCACTGTCCATCATGACATATTAAATATACTACTATGTCATGATCATAAGATACAAAATAAGAAAGTATCAAAAATATTAAGAGAATAATTACCTTGGGGAGTTGGCATGATAGCCTTCCATTGAATTCACAAACCACAAACGGTTGAGTTCAAGGTCCCAGACGATCAAACTCCAATGTGAGCTACACGACCAGAATAAAAATGATTATTGTTTTACACAAACTTGCCAAAGAAATAGTAAAAATAAGGTTAGAGTTGATACTTATGCCTCATGATAAGGCATTAAGATGACTCGCACCCCATCTAAATTCAAAGGGCTTAATCAGGTACAAACATCTTCTATAGTCTTTTGAGGAGAGCTAAGAATAGAAGAAAGGAGAGCATCGAGCATGTAGACACAATGCTGCACGACACTAGGAAGCTGAGAAATAACTACACTGCACCAAGAAATAAACAAACGTTAGCTCATAGAATTGATTTGCATTCTGTACTAGGAAACTGATATATAACTACACTGTGAATAAATAAACAAATGTTAGCTCATTGAGGTAGCAACAAATAAACAAACGTTACCTGAGAATGGCCAAGATAACATTGTCATTAACCTCTTTTAAAGGATTGGAGAGGATTGAAACCTCCTCTCTACCAAAGCTCAAATACTGAGGTTCTCGTTTCAAAACAATCCTAACTTCAAATGAGCTCTCCATTTTATCCAATGTAGCTAAATTTGCAGAATGGGTCTTTGTCATAGCTTGTATTCTATGTTTGGGGTCATTCTGCTTTTCCATGGTGTCTTTAAAGCTCTTGTGTTGCATTGTTGAAGTAGAAGGGAGTGCCTCCATATGGACTTCATCCATTTCGTCTCCCTCTATTGCCTGTAAACAAATATGAGAGAATAGATTCATTATCTTTAAATTTAAATCTTATTTAAAAAATTATATTTAGTTGAGAAATAGAGAGTTCATACCGCTAAGTATTGTCGTAGTGGCCTTTTTTCATAACCCTGTGAGCCATAATTATCAAAGAAGGCATCATCATGTTTGTCTTCATCCACCAACCTCTCTCTGAACGGGTCATGTAAGTCCATCTTTTCATCATCATCAACTGGGACATTATGATCTTGAAGGTAATCATCCATGTCATCAGTGTCCTTGTGGTCTATCTCTTTTTCATAGCCTGTGGTTAGATCTGCTTGAAGCTGAAAATAAGCCATGAAATGCTTATTTTCAATAATATTTGTGGAGTTGCCTTTTCTGAGGAGATCCTCAAATAAATATCCCATCCTGCACAAGGTGACCTCCCAACCTGCCGGTAGCAAATTCTCCACCATGGTAAGCAAGAGACTCCCACTTTTTGCAGGACTTCCATAGTTGTTTTTTTGATAATGTATGGACCTGGGAATATCTTGCTCTTCTAGCATCAATCTCAAATTATTTGAATTCCCTCTTATGTTCTTTTGTAAGGAGCGATCAGGGTTGGGACTCTGCATACACAAAAAGAATGATTCAAGAGATTGAATCGCTATGCCACATTCTCTCTTGCCTCTCTTTGCTGCATAAACACCACTATAGATCTTCAAATCTGATGAATATGCTCGCTCTAGAGTAACCTGCATGGCTTCTTTGTCTTTTTTATCAACAAAAATGACAATGTTGCAAATTGCCACTTTGTTAATGGTGGTATATACTATTCTATCAATGAAGTTATGGATATCATCGCTAGAAACTTCATTGATAAAAAATAGTTGTGGCTTATCCCATGCTGACTCATTCTTGAAGAAGTCATCTTCTGAGACTCCCCTGAAGTTCACAAGCTTTCCAAACTCTGCTGTAACCTCTACATTGAATTGAAAGCTTTGGTGCATATCTGTCGGCATCCTTACCTCGTTGATTAATCTTTCCACATATGCAACCACCTGTTGTGGGATTTCTTTTCTCATATAAGAGGTTACTATTTCTGACCCATCTTCATCCTTTTTAATCCACCTATTTGCCCATAGCTTTACCTTGGGTGTTGACAAAGAAGCTATATGCTTCACCACATTATAGTCAATGTTACAATGAGTAAGCAGAATTTTTTTCTCTGACAGCAAATACTTAATGGCACTATGCACTGCATCACGCCTCACCTGTACATTGATGCATTCTTCCATGCAGTGGTCTTTGTCTTTTTTTCCAAAAAACCATTATTTCTTTAAAATTTTTTGTGCTGCCATGGATGCATACTTGTTAGGTAAGTACTTTATAGGCCTCCACATCCTTGCCGTCAACTCCTTCTTATCCATTACCTTTGACTTTCCGAAGATAGACAAAGGAGCTTCATAGGTCAACTATCCATGCTCACAAGCAATGCACGTTTCAAGCATCTCATTGAACACTTCAACAGGACGAAATATGATAGAAGTGTAGTTGGCATATCTGTCCCTCACCACCTTGAGGCTTGTCATACTTTCTTCTCGCTCTTGAGTTCCCCTAGGCACAACTGCACTCAAAGAAGTATAGAAGTTCGTGAGTGTGTCGGCATCTGCTTTTGTGACCTTTCGCTTCAAATCAAGATTTGGAGAACCAAATGTTGTCCATATAAAACTTGCCTTCTGTAAGACCTCTGATGTTGAGGATATCTTACGCTTTCCATGGACATAATGATTAAGTCTTTCGGACTCAATCAAATACTTGATCTCATGCTTGAATATACAGATTGTTGCAGGATAATAATGGAATGAACTTATATTTGCAAATTGTTCTGGAGTGAGTCAAGATTACAAGCATAAGCCCAATGTTGACCATCAATGGGCTGGAATCTGCAATGAAGAAGGAATTCCTTCTTTGCTTCCTTTAGCATATTCTCACATTGTGCCTCTTCGCATTGTTCATGTGGAATATTTTTAAGAGTGTCTTTAAAGAATCGACTGAAGGTTTCCTCGAAATGTGTAGGCCCTGTAAATGTTATTTGATCCAAAAAACTATTTTTGATTGGACAAAACATTATTGGGCACAAGACCACATTGCTTGCCACAGGTTTCTTACCATCTCTCAAAGCCTCGTATATTTGCATTGCATAGGATATATCAAGGCTTTGGCTATTAGTAAAGAGAGCTGCAGCTTCCACATCTTTGGCATTTACAAACCACGTCCTTTGACCCCAAATATATCCCACATCATCATCTGTAACTGCTTCATTAAGACACGGATTAAGATTTTTGATTGATGTGAGTTCATCCTGATCATCTTCAACCTCAGGTTCTGAGTCTTCTTCATCTTTCTCTTCTTTTAACCATTTTTCATCCACATTATCTCTCTCTACAGTGGGACGATGTCTTTTTTTTACTGCTTGGAACCGTGGCTCTTGCAGTACTAGCCTTTTGAATTTCACGTCGTGGTTTGCTAGCAAGAGCTTCTAGCATAACTACAGTGGATTGACCTTGATCTTCTTCAATTTTTTTAAATTCCCGTGCACTCAAGGCTTGTGTTTCATCATCCTTAGTTACATCCACCATTTCTTGCTCTAGAAGTTTGCGCTCATGTTCTACATGTTTGTGATAGTGTGCCTATTCTTCTTGTCCCTGCATCGAAGTCTGAGCTTTTTTATCTCCTTCATGTGAAGATCCTTGAATATGAGGAGCATATTGTGCATCCTGAAAGTACTCAAACATTATCTTTGCATGCATCCTTTTTGCCACCACACTAGGAAATTACTCCCAAGTATATGAAAGAGTCTCCAATGCACTTTGCAACTCTAGAAACTTTGATGGTTGAGGTTGAGGCATCAAAAAGGTCTTTGAGTCTCTCCTTGACACAACAATATGAATACCGCCAACTTCAGGATCTGAACTCTTTGTAAAAATATCCACAAAGGTCTCTTTTGGCTCTATCATTATGCCTACCACAAGGCTTGAAGTCATATCTTTTTAAAGTAGCATCCCATGGATCTTCAACACTGTTGAACTCCCTTTTTGACATAAGTAGAAAGAGTCTCTTTTCCTTTTGATGAAGAAACCAAGCTCTTTTGCCCATGTGATATCGAGTCCACCTACCAAAGCCATTGGGGCTATATTCCTTTCCTTTGAAATTCAAAGTGACATCAGAAATCCATTCTCTAATCTCAGAGTCATTTAGGATAGCCACCACATTAGTTGATTGCTCCATAATCCTACAAGAAAAGATAATGAAGAATTTAGATACATACAAGTAAAGTACAATATACAACCCTTGATACAATAAATGTGGGAAATAGCCCAAAAGGCTTTACAAGGCTTCATATGGCAATAAATGTGGGAAATAGCCTAGAAGGCTTTACAAGGCTTAAATATTTGTACAAATGTAAAAAAATTAGCCAATAAAGCTTTACAGTAATATAAAATGTCATCTAGTGATAAAGCTTCAATCTTCATGAAGACATGTAATCTGTCCATCCATTGATTTGCCCTCTAGTCATAAAGCTTCAATCTTTGCGATGACATGTAATCTGTCCATCCATTGATATATGTGCACTGATACCCAACTGATGCAATCTACCCACTAAAAACTATTCCATTGATATCCACTTATGCAGCCCACATGATATTCACTTATGCATCCCACTGATACTCGTTAAATAGTGAATGGTCGAGATGGTCGGGTTTATTACAAGGCGCTTCATATGACAATAAATGTAAAAAATAGCATAGAAGGCTTTACAAGGTTTTTTATAACAATAAAGGAGCTTAAATATTTATACAAATGCAATAAAAATAACCAATAATCATCAAGCTCCAATATGTTCCATGACATGTAATCTGTCCACTGATATCTGCTCATGCAATCTACCCACTGATAAACTTCTTGGTAAATGGTAAAAGGTCTTATTTAATAGCATGTTATGAGTGTTAAACCGCATGTGAGCGAAGGGACTGACAACGATTAGGAACTAGTTAGAAAAATTTGAGCATGGCTTTGATTGGCAACTTGGAGAATTGTCTCTCCTCTAAGGCAATCTAATCTATGCTAAACTATGCTAAACCAACCGTCGAAGTGAAGAAAAGCAATAAATAATTTCTTTTTCTGTGTTCATTTTAATGTGCTGGGGTTTAAGAGGCTTAAATATGCAAAAGAAGGGGTTTTGATGTAGAGGCTAAACCTGCATATGAGATAAATGAAGAACAAGTATCTTAGAAAAGTTAACATTTTTCAATTTAAAAGATGAATATATATAAAAATATTATCTCACCTTCAAAACAAACCAAAAATTCACTCTTTTATAATTTTTTAAAAGTATAATATAAAACATGTAAATATATAAAACTCTCTTTACTTTCTCTCTCTCTCTCTCTTGACTCCTAAATCTCTCTGTAGCCATAGTCAAGACACCTCATTCTCTCTCTTAATCTCTCTCTCTCTCTCTCTCTGACAACTCTTATGTGTTTCCCTCTCTGTCCTCATCCCACTCATTCTCTCTCTTAGTTTATCTCAACTCTCTCTTTCTCTCCCTCCCATGGCGGCTAAGATTTTTCATTCTCTCTCTTTATCTCTCTCTCTCTCCCTAGGATTTGTAATTATTTCTCTCTCTCTCCATCTCTCTCCTCTCTCTCTCTCTCTCCTCTTCTCTCTCTCTCCCTCTCTCTCTCTCTTACCCTCTCTACCTCCCTACCTCTATCCTCTTGGCCACTAGGATTTGTCATTCTTTCCCTCTCTATGTCTCTCTCTCTCTCTGAATTCTCTCTCTTAATCTCTCTCAACCTTCCTCCCTCCCTCCCTCCCTCCCTCCCTCCCTTGGTGGCCACAGTCGCGAGAAGTCTCTCTCTCTCTCTCTCTCTCTACCTCCCTCTCTTGGCGGCCATGGCTGCTAGAAGTTTCATTCTCTCTCCCTCTCTCTTTATCTCTCTCTCCCTAAGTCTCCCTCCTCTCTCTTTCTCTCTCTCTCTCTCTCTCTCTCTCTCTCCCTCTCTCCCTCTCTCTTTCTCTCTCCCTAAGTCTCCCTCCTTTCTTCTCTCTCTCTCTCTCCCTCTCCCTCCCTCTAGCACAAAAGTTTCATTCCTCCCTCTCTCTCCCTCTCTCTCTCTCTCTCTCTCCCTCTCTCTCTTTCTCTCTCCCTAAGTCTCCCTCTTCTCTTCTCTCTCTCTCTCTCTCCCTCTCCCTCCCTCTCTTTCTTTCCCTCCCTACTCTTCTAGCAGAGAAGTTTCATTCCCTCTCTCTCCCTCTCTCTCTTTCTCTCTCTCTCTCTCTCTCCCTCTCTCTCTTTCTCTCTCCCTAAGTCTCCCTCTTCTCTTCTCTCTCTCTCTCTCTCTCTCTCCCTCTCCCTCCCTCTCTTGCTTTCCCTCCCTACTCTTCTCTCTCATTGCTGCGAGGAGACTCTCTTCTCTCTCTCCCTCTCTCAGCTCTCTCTTTCTTTCCCTCCCTACTCTTCTCCCTCATTTAAGGAGCCCCTCTTCTCTCTCTTAATCTCTTGTCTCTCTCCCTCTCTCTTTCTCTCCCTCCCTACTCTTCTCTCTCATTTCTCATTCTCTCTCTCCCTGTCTCTCTTTCTCTCCCTCCCTCCTCTTCTCTCTCTTAATCTCTTGTCTCTCTCCCTCCCTACGCTTCTCTCTCATTTCTCATTCTCTCTCTCCCTTTGGTGGCCACGGCCCCGAAGAGCCCCTCTTCTCTCTTTTAATTTCTCTCTTTCCCTCTCTCCTCTCACCACATTTCATTCTGATAAACATCTCTCTCTGTCCCTCTTCTCTCTCCCTCTCTCTCTTTCTCTCTCTCTCCCTCTCTCTTTCCCTCTCTCTCTTTCTCTCTCTCTCCCTCTCTCTCTTTCTCTCTCTATCCCTCTCTCTCCCTACTCTCTTCTTCCCTCAAGCAGCCACGGCCCCAGGAGACCCTCTTCTCTCTCTTAATCTCTCTCCTCGCTCTTTCTTTCCCTCCCTACTCTTCTCTCTCATTTAAGGAGCCCCTCTTCTCTCTGTGAATCTCTCTCTCTCTCTCCCTCTCTCCTCTCTCTCTTTCTCTCCCTCCCTACTCCTCTCATTTCTCATTCTCTCTCTCATTTCTATTCTCTTTCTCCCTTTGGTGGCCATAGCCGCCAAGAGCCCCTCTTCTCTCTCTTAATTTCTCTCTTTCCCTCTCTCCTCTCTCCTCTCTCTTTCTCTCCCTCCCTATTCTCTCATTTCTCAAATTTACAAACTCAAATATAAATAAAAAACTAATTAAAATAGAACTCAAAAACTCAAATAAGAAACTAATTTAAATAGAATTGTAATGCCCTCTAAAAGACCCCCCTCCTCAAAAACTTTAACAATAAATGAATTGAAAAAGAATTGTAAGTAAAGAAAAAGAATTACAAGATGAATTTTAAGAAATAGAACTCAAAAACTTTAATAAGAAACTAATTGAAAAAGAATTGTAAGTAAAGAAAAAGACGAATGAAAAAGAATGCAAGTACCTGGAAAAAGTGAAAAAAGTAAGGCTCCGCTTATCCTTTCTCTTCCGCTCTTGGTTGCTTCAATGAAATGAGGAGAGAGTTAGAATGAATGAATGGAAAGAAAAGCATATATAAGAAAAACTAGCCCACTCCTCCTACGCATAAATTTGAATTTTCAAAAAAGAGAGGGAAATTTGAATTCATTATAAATTTGAATTCAAATTTGTGTTCAACATTCTTCTCATACTTTCTTCTCATACGTTCCTTTTGAATTCAAATTTGTGTTCAACATTCTTCTTGATACTTTTTTCAACATTCTTCTTGATACTTTCTTCTCATAAGTCCCTTTCATTCTTCTCGTAAGTCAAATCTTATTTGTCGCTCTTGCTCATGATAGTAAGTCAAATCTTATTTGTCGCTCTTGCTTGTGATAGTAATCTTATTTGAGCAAGAATCCTATTTGTCGCTCTAGTAAGTCAAATCTTGTGATAATAATCTTATTTGAGCAAGAATCCTATTTGTCGCTCTAGTAAGTCAAATCTTATTTGAGCAAGAATCTTACTTGTCACTCTTGCTCGTGATAGTTCTACTCTTAGTTGTAAGGATTCAAATTTGTGTTCAACATTCTTCTTGATACTTTCTTCTAGTAAGTCCCTTTCATTCTTTTCCTAAGTCAAATCTTATTTGTCGCTCTTGTAAGAATTCGACCTCTCTCCCTCTACTCCCTTGTTTCTCTCTCCCTCACTCTCTCTCTCTCTCCCATACCTTCCCCCCACACTCTCTCTCTCTCTCTCTTTCTCTCTCTCCCTCCCCTCACTCTCTCTCTCACTCCCCTCCCTCCTCTCCCCTCTCTCTCCTTCTGCTCCCTCCTCTCCTCTCCCTCTCTCTCTCCTCTCTCTCCTTCCGCTCCCCTCCCTCCCTCCCTCCCTCGACCCCCCGCCCTCCCCTCCTCCCCTCCCCTCCCTTCCCCTCCCCTCCCTTCCCTCCGCCGCCAAAACCCCTCCCCCCCTCTGCCCCCCCTCGACCCCTCCCCCCCCTCCCCTCCCCTCCTCCCCTTCCCCCTCTGCCCCCCCCCTTCCCCCTCCCCCTCCTGCTCCCCCCCTCCCCTTCCCCCCCTCCCCTCCCCTCCTCCCCTTCCCCCTCTGCCCCCCCCCTTCCCCCTCCCCCTCCTGCTCCCCCCCTACCCTTCCCCCTCTGCCCTCCCCCCCACCCCCGTCCCAACCCCTTCCCCCTCCATCCCCCCTTCCCCAGGGCTGGCGGCCGTGGCCGCTAGCCCCCCCCTCCCCCCTTTCCCCCCTCGCCCCCGTCCCACCCCCTTCCCCCTCCACCCCCCCTTCCCCCCTTCCCCAGGGCTAGCGGCCGTGGCCACTAGCCCCCCCCCTCCCCCCTTTCCCCCCCCCGCCCCCATCCCACCCCCTTCCCCCTCCACCCCTCCTTCCCCCCTTCCCCAGGGCTGGTGGCCGTGGCCGCCAGCCCCCCCTCCCCCCTTGCCCCCCCCGCCAACCCCTGTCGTCCCACCCCCTTCCTCCCCCCTTCCCCCTCGCCCCCCTCCCCCCTTCCCCCGAGCTGGCGGCCGTGGCCGCCAGCCCCCCCTGGCCCCTCTCCCCCCCACCCCCGTCTGACCCCCTCCCTGCCCCCGTCTGTCCCCCTTCCCCCTCCACCCCCCCTTCCCCCACCCCCCTTGCATCCCCTTCCCCCTCCTACCCCTTCACCCCCGCCCCCCCCTCCATGGGCTAGCGACCGCGACTGCCAGCCCTCCCCCCCCCTATCACACCCCCTCGCACCCCCCCTTTCCCTCCCCCTTCCCCCGCCCCCCTCCCTCCCACCCCCTTCCCCCCCCTCTCGCACCCTCTCGCAACCCCCCTTCCTCCCACCCCCTTCCCCCTCCCCCCCCTTCCCCGCCCCCTCTCCCCCCCCCTCCCCCCTTCCCCCGGGCTGGCGGCCGCAACTGCCAGCCCACAAGCCCCCCCTCCCTCTCAACCCTTCCCCCCCCCTTCCCCCGGGTTGGCGGCCGTGGCTGCCAGCCCCTCCCACCCCCTTCCCCCTCCCCCCCCTTCACCCCTGCCCCCCCCTCCCCACCCCCTCTCCCCCCCCCTCCCCCCTTCCCCCGAGCTGGTGGCCATGGCTGCTAGCCCCCCCGCCCCCCCCCCTCAGCCCTTCCCCCCCCCTCTTCCCCACCCCCCCTTCCCCCCCCGCGGCCGCCAGCCCCTCCTAACCCCTTCCCCCTCCCCCCCCTTCACCCCCACCCCCCCCCTTCCCCACTCCCCCCTTCCCCCCCCTCCCCGCCGCCAGCCCCCCCCTCCCCCCTTCCCCCTCGCCAGTCCCCCCCCCCCTCCCCCCCTTCCGCCAGCCCGCCCCCCTCCCCCCTTCCCCCCCCCCCTTCCCCCCCTCCAAGGGAGACTATCCCAGTCCCCCCCTTCCCCCCCCGCCCCCCTTCCCTCCTCCTTTCCCCCCTCTACTCTGCCCCCGCCTCTCCCTCCCTTCCTCCTCCCTTCCCTCCAGTCCCTCCATCCTCTTCTTCTCCTCCCCTCAACCTTTCTCTCTCTAGTTCCTCTCTCTTCAAATTTTTTTTAAAAAATCTAGATAAAGAATTAATCAAAAAATTTTGCAAGTACCTGGAAAAAGTTTGTAAGTTTGCTCTTTCTCGCTTTCTTGCTCTTCCTTCCTTGCTTTCTTGATCGTCCTTGCTTTCTTGCTTCAATGAATGAAATGAGGGGAGAATGAATGAAGAAGGAAGACTATATATAAGAAAAATTATGTTTGTGGATGTCCATATCACTAGGGAAAAAATGGTGTATAATGCATGATCGACCATGCAAAGCATATTCGATGGTGACAATACTTTGCACGCACTTCAAAATAGTTGAAACGGACTTGCGTGCAAAGTGGAGCCCCCATCCGATAAGTACTTATTTGAATAACACACCTACGGCCGTGTTTTTATATGGTTGTTCATGACACAAAGACAAAAACGGTGTTTTAGGGTTGATTGACAATGCAAAGCATATCCAATGGGTGCAATACTTTGCACACACCTTCAACTAGTTGGAATTGACTTCCATGCAAAGTGGCATTCCCAGCGCAAAAGTACTTGATCGGATAACACACCTAGCAGCATGTTTTTTTATGGATGTGCATGACACTAAGGCAAAAATAGTATTTAATGCTCGATCGACCATGCAAAGCATATCCAATGGGCACAATACTTTTCCTACACCTTAACCTAGGTGGTATTAAAATTTTATCAAAGAGACACACCCATCCGATACGTACTTGGTCATATAACATACCTAAGGGCATGTTTTTTTGCAGATGTGCATATCACTACGGGAAAAACGTTGTATAATGCATAATCGACCATGCAGAGCATATCCGATGGTGACAATACTTTGAATGCATCTCAACCTAGTTGAAACAGACTTGCGTGCAAACTGGAGCCCCCATCCGTTAAGTACTTGTTTGATTAACATAGTTAGGACCGTGTTTTTTCATGGTTGTGCATGACACTAAGGCAAAAACGGTGTTTTATGCTTGATCGAGGATGCAAAGCATATCCGATGGGCACAATACTTTGCACACACCTTCAAATAGATGGAATTGACTTACATGCAAAGTGGCACGCCCATCCCATAAGTGCTTGATCGGATAACATACCTAGCAGCGTGTTTATTTACGGATGTGCATGACACTAGAGCAAAAATAGTATTTAATGCTCGATCGACCATGCAAAGGATATCCGATGGGCACAAAAATTTTCGTATGCCTCAACCTAGGTGGTATGAAATGTTCTCAAATAGGCACACTTCTGATAAGTACTTGGTCAGATAACACACCTAAGGGCGTGTTTTTTTGCGGATGTCCATATCACTAGGGAAAAAATGGTGTATAATGCGTGATCGACCATGCAAAGCATATCCCATGGCGAAAATACTTTGCACACTCCTCAACATAGTTGAAAAAAACTTGCGTGCAAAGTGGAGCTCCCATCCAATAAGTACTAGTTTGAATAACAAACCTAGGACCGTGCTTTTATATGGTTGTGCATGACACTAAGGCAAAAACGGTGTTTTATGCTTGATCGACAATGCAAAGCATATCTGATGGGCACAATACTTTGCACACACCTTCAAATAGGTGGAATTGACTTACATTCAAAGTGGCACTCCCATCACATAAGTGCTTGATCGGATAACATACCTAACAGCGTGTTTTTTTACGAATGTGCATGACACTAAGGCAAAAATGGTATTTAATGCTCGATCGACCATGCACAGCATATCCGATGGGCATAATACTTTTCCTATACCTTAACCTAGGTGGTATTGAAATGTTCTCAAAGAGGCACACCCATCCCATAAGTACTTGGTCAGAGAACATACCTAAGGCATGTTTTTTTGCAGATGTGCATATCACTACGGGAAAAACGTTGTATAATGCATAATCGACCATGCAGAGCAAATCCGATGTTGACATTACTTTTCACACATCTCAAGCTAGTTGAAACAGGCTTGCATGCAAATAGGATCCTCCATCCGATAAGTACTTGTTTGATTAACACACTTAGGACCGTGTTTTTTCATGGTTGTGCATGACACCAAGGCAAAAACGATGTTTTATGCTTGATCGACAATGAAAAGCACATCCGATGGGCACAATAATTTGAACACACCTTTAAATAGGTGGAATTGAATTACATGCAAAGTGGCACACCCATCTCATAAGCGCTTGATCGGATAACATACCTAGCAGCGTGTTTTTTTTTACGAATGTGCATGACACTAGAGCAAAAATAGTATTTAATGCTCGATCGACCATGCAAAGGATATCCGATGGGCACAATACTTTTCCTACCCCACAACCTAGGTGGTATTGAAATGTTCTCAAAGAGGCACACCCATCTGATAAGTACTTGGTCAGATAACACACCTAAGGGCGTGTTTTTTTGCGGATGTGCATACCACTAGGGAAAAAACGGTGTATAATGCGTGATCGACCATGCAAATCATATCCGATGGTGACAATACTTTGCACACACCTCAATGTAGACTATACGGACTTACGTGCAAAGTGGAGCCCCCATTTGATAAGTACTTGTTTGAATAACACACCCAGGACCGTGTTTTTTTATGGTTGTGCATGACACTAAGGCAAAAACTGTGTTTTATGCCTGATCAACAGTGCAAAGCATATCCGATGGACACAATACTTTGCACACACCTTCAACCAGGTGAAATTGACTTACATGCAAAGTGGCACACCCATCCCATAAGTGCTTGATCGGATAACATACCTACCAGTGTGTTTTTTTACGGATGTGCATGACACTAGAGCAAAAATAGTATTTAATGCTCGATCGACCATGCAAAGGATATCCGATGGGCACAACACTTTTCGTACACCTCAACCTATGCGGTATTGAAATGTTCTCAATGAGGCACACCCATCTGATAAGTACTTGGTCAGATAACACACCTAATGGCGTGTTTTTTTGCGGATGTCCATATCACTAGGGAAAAAATGCCGTATAATGCGTGATCGACCATGCAAAGCATATCCAATGGTGACAATAATTTGCACGCTCTTCAAGGTAGTTGAAAGGGACTTGCATGCAAAGTGGAGCCCCCATCCGATAAGTACTAGTTTGAATAACACACCTAGGACCATGCTTTTATATGGTTGTGCATGACACTAAGGCAAAAACGGTGTTTTATGCTTGATCGACAATGCAAAGCATATTCGATGGGCACAATACTTTGCACACACCTTCAACTAGGTGGAATTGACTTACATGCAAAGTGGCATTCCCATCGCATAAGTACTTGATCGGAAAACACCCCTAGCAGCATGTTTTTTTACGGATGTGCATGACACTAAGGCAAAAATGGTATTTAATGCTCGATCGACCATGCAAAGCATATCCGATGGGCACAAGACTTTTCCTACACCTTAACCTAGGTGGTATTGAAATGTTCTCGAAGAGGCACACCCATCCGATAAGTACTTGTTCAGATAACATCCCTAACGGCATGTTTTTTTGCGGATGTGTATATCGCTACGCGAAAAACGTTGTATGATGCCTAATCGACCATGCAGAGCATATCCAATGGTGATAATACTTTGCACGCATCTCAAACTAGTTGAAACAGACTTGTGTGCAAACCGGAGCCCCCATCCGATAAGTACCTGTTTGATTAACACACTTAGGACCGTGTTTTTTCATGGTTGTGCATGACACTAAGGCAAAAACGGTGTTTTATGCTTGATCAACAATCCAAAGCATATCTCATGGGCACAATACTTTGCACACACCTTCAACTAGGTGGAATTGACTTAGATGCAAAGTGGCACGCCCATCCATAAGTGCTTGATCGGATAACGTACCTAGTAGCGTGTTTTTTTACAGATGTACATGACAGTAGAGCAAAAATAGTATTTAATGCTCGATCGACCATGTAAAGGATATCCGATGGGCACAACACTTTTTGTATTCCTCAACCTAGGTGGTATTGAAATGTTCTCAAAGAGTCCCACCCATCCGATAAGTACTTGGTCAGATAACACACCCAAGGGCGTGTTTTTTTGCGGATGTGCATACCACTAGGGAAAAAACGGTGTATAATGCATGATAGACCATGCAAATCATATCCGATGGTGACAGTACTTTGCACACACATCAACATAGTTGAAACAAACTTGCGTGCAAAGTGGAGCCCCCACCCGATAAGTACTTATTTGAATAACACACTAGGACCGTGTTTTTTCATGATTGTGCATGACACTAAGGAAAAAACGGTGTTTTATGCTTGATCGACAATGGAAAGCATATCCAATGGGCACAATACTTTGCACACACCTTCAAATAGGTGGAATTGACTTACATGCAAAGTGTCACGCCCATCCCATAAGTGCTTGATCGGATAACATACCTAGCAGCGTGTTTTCTTACGAATGTGTATGACACTAGAGCAAAAATAGTATTTAATGCTCGATCGACCATGCAAAGGATATCCGATGGGCACAACACTCTTCGTACACCTCAACCTAGGTGGTATTGAAATGTTCTCAATGAGGCACACCCATTCGATAAGTACTTGCTCAGATAACACACCTAATGGCGTGTTTTTTTGCAGATGTCCATTTCACTAGGGAAAAAATGGTGTATAATGCGTGATCGACCATGCAAAGCATATCCGATGGTGACAATACTTTGCACACACCTCAACATAGTTGAAACGGACTTGTGTGCAAAGTGGAGCCCCCATCCGATAAGTACCTATTTGAATAACACACCTACGACCGTGTTTTTATATGGCTGTGCATGACACAAAGGCCAAAACAGTGTTTTATGCTTGATCGACAATGCAAAGCATATTTGATGGGCACAGTACTTTTCACACACCTTCAACTAGGTGGAATGGACTTACATGCAAAGTGGCATTCCCATCGCATAAGTACCTGATCAGATAACACACCTAGCAGCGTGTTTTTTTATGGATGTGCATGACACTAAGGCAAAAATGGTATTTAATGCTCGATCGACCATGCAAAGCATATCCGATGGGCACAATACTTTTTCTACACCTTAACCTAGTGGTATTGAAATGTTCTCAAAGAGGCACACCCATCCAATAAGTACTTGGTCATATAACATACCTAAGGGCATGTTTTTTTGCAGATGTGCATATCTCTATGGGAAAAACATTGTATAATGCGTAATCAACCATGCAGAGCATATCCGATGGTGATAATACTTTGAACGCATCTCAACCTAGTTGAAACGAACTTGCATGCAAACAGGAGCCCCCATCCGATAACTACTTGTTTGATTAACACACTTAGGACTTAGGACTGTGTTTTTTCATGGTTGTGCATGACACTAAGGCAAAAACGGTGTTTTATGCTTGATCGAGGATGCAAAGCATATCCGATGGGCACAATACTTTGCACACACCTTCAAATAGATGGAATTAACTTACATGCAAAGTGGCACGCCCATCCCATAAGTGCTTGATCGCATAACATACCTAGCAGCGTGTTTCTTTACGGATGTGCATGACACTATAGCAAAAATAGTATTTAATGCTCGATCGACCATGCAAAGGATAGATGATGGGCACAACACTTTTCGTACACCTCAACCTAGGTGGTATTGAAATGTTCTCAAATAGGCACACCCATCCGATAAGTACTTGGTCAGATAACACACCTAAGGGTGTGTTTTTTTGCGGATGTGCATATCACTAGAGAAAAAATGGTGTACAATTCGTGAGCGACCATGCAAAGCATATCCAATGGTGACAATACTTTGCACGCTTCTCAACGTAGTTGAAACGGACTTGTGTGCAAAGTGGAGCCCCCATCCGATAAGTACTAGTTTGAATAACACACCTAGGACCCTGCTTTTATATGGTTGTGCATGACACTAAGGCAAAAATGGTGTTTTATGCTTGATCAACAATGCAAAGCATATCCGATGGGCACAATACTTTTCACACACCTTCAACTAGGTGGAATTGACTTACTTGCAAAGTGGCATTCCCATCGCATAAGTGCTTGATCGGATAACATACCTACCAGCGTGTTTTTTTACGGATGTGCATAACACTAAGGGAAAAATGGTATTTAATGCTCGATCGACCATGCACAGCATATTAGATGGGCACAATACTTTTCCTATACCGTAACCTCGGTGGTATTGAAATGTTCTCAAAGAGGCACACCCATCCCATAATTACTTGGTCAGATAACATACCTAAGGCATGTTTTTTTGTGGATGTGCATATCACTATGGGAAAAATGTTGTATTATGCATGATCGACCATGCAGAGCAAATCCATTGGTGACAATGATTTGCACGCATCTCAAGCAAGTTGAAATGGACTTGCGTGCAAACAGGAGCCCCCACCCAATAAGTACTTGTTTGATTAAGACACTTAGGACCGTGTTTATCTGACCTTAGGCATTTTATTTGCAGGCCTGTTTCTTTTTCCACCATAGCTTTGAAAACTTTGAAGTGCCCAAACACTTCACTTTTCTTTTTCATAAAATACACCCACAGTTTTCTGCTGAAGTCATCAATAAATGTGACAAAATAGTGACAGCCTCCAATAGATGCAGCTTTTGTAGTCCACACATCAGAGTGGATTAATTCCAATGGCTTTTTACTCTCTTGAACATGCCTAGGAAAAGGTTTCCTTGCCTGTTTCCCAAATTGACAGGCTTCACAAACCTTGTGCATTTCTGCAACCTTGAATTTAGGCAATCCTGCAACAATATTTTGGGCTTGCATTGATTTAAGTCGCTGTATATTAACATGACCAATGCGTTTGTGCCAGATATCAATATATGCAACTACACCGGTCCCATGTGCAAACATTGCTGCACTCAATTCAGGCATGTCTGCATCCAATGTAACCATCCTGCCCTTCTTCTTTCCTTTTGCTATCAAGCGACCATTATTTTTCATATCCTCAACAAAGCATCCATGAGGATTAAATCTGACCTGCAAGCCCTGCTCAACCATCTGACCAACAAAAACCAAGTTCTTGGTGATGTTCGGGACATGAAATACATCAGACAAGTATTTCTTTTTCCTAGACAAAGGAATTTTGCCAATCTGCACAATAGGATGTGCAGTATCATCACCAGTCTCCACAAATCCTGGCTTTTCCATCTTCCTTGCATCTTGCATCCATTCTGCATGACCTGTCATGTGGTTTGACGCACCTGAGTCAACATACCACACATCATTTTGTTCTTCTGCACTTGTCACAGAATTGGTCATATGCTGCACCATAAATAGATGCTCATTTCTGTCATCACCCTGCCTACTAGAAGATGCATAATTGCCTTGCTGCAATTTTCCACTCATAATGTCATTCTGCTTTTTATAGCAGTCTTTAGCCATATGACCCATTTTGCCACAATAGTAGCATTCAACATTGTTGTTTGCATTTTGGCTTCTCTGCCATCCACCACGGCCTCTTTGGCTCCCCCTACCTCTAGAGTTACCACGTCCTCCTGCATAGGACTGGTTTTCTTGCGTTTGCTGCATATTCTGATTTCTACCATGGCCTGCAGATCGGCCTCCTCTACCTCTGCCTCTACCTCTGCCAGCATTTGAGTAGAAGACAGTTTCTTTTGAAGTTCCTGCTGAAGAAGATGCACCACCATTTCTCTGCTCTTCAGAAATTAGAAGAGCAATCAGCTCCTCAAAATCAGGAAATTTTTCACAGACGGCAATGGATGTCCGGAACTGTGCATAATCCTTTCCTAGACCATTCAAGGTCACAGAAACCAAATCGTCATCATCCACTGGCGACCCAATGGAAGCAAGTGCATCCGCAATTTTCTTCACCTTCATGTGGTAGTCATTGATGTTCATGTTTTCTCTCTGCACATTATGCAACTCCTGTTTGAGTTGCATTTTCCTGGCTTGCGTATTTGTGCTGTACATTTTTGCCAAAGTATCCCATGCCTCCTTTGGCGTATTTGCATCCTGAATATGCACAATCATGGAGTCCGAAATACTGATAGACAGCCAGTACATAACTTTCCTGTCTCTCTCATGCCATCCTTTGAATGCCTGCATTTCCTGTTGACTGGGAACATTAGGAAGAACAGGTTCTTCTTCATTTCCTATAATGAATTCCCAATAGCCTTTTCCCATCAAGAAATTCGTCATTCTAAACTTCCATGCCTGGAAGTTATTCTTGTCAAGCTTTTCAGTGACAATCTGTGAAAGAGAATCAGATGCCATTACAGAACACTGCAAAATATTCTGTCACTGCAAAAAACACAGCTTTTGCCTCACACGGGCAGATCTGCAAAACTGACGAAAGTGGTATTTCACCACACAGTCACTTTCTAGTGACGATTTTGCATCAACAGGCAACAGGCATGAATCTGCAACTCCCAATATCTCTGCACACAGGCATATGATGCAATTTCTGCGACACCTTTCCACCGAGACTAGCCGCACAGTGGTCGCACAGCAAAAAACAGGGCTTTTTTTCTGAGTGCCTGCGAAGAACTTCCGCCTTCAAAACGGGCCCCGAAACGGCCTCAAATCAGAAAAGTAAAGTCACAAAGGGCTTCGCCCTTAGCCGCAGCATATACTGCGCTCTCGCCACACCGCGAAGGGCGTCTCAATCTGAAACAGTGCACTCTTGCAGTTCTGGCTGTGCTACCTGCAGAAATTTGCTCCCAAACTCGAAATAGGAAAGCAACACTGGTCCTCTTACCAGGACACCACGAACTTGGCTTGCTTTCTTGAGCTCCTTACCACGAACAAGGCTCTGACACCATGTAAAGATTGTGGGAGAGAGGGAAGGAGTCTCACTTGCGGCTTTCTCACATGCACAATGGGGGAATACACACAAAGGTGGAGGCTGAAAATAGTTTTCCTCTTCTTAGTTGTGAAAGCCAAAAGAACTCTAATACAAAGAAATAGAAGAACCCTATATGTGGGTCTCAAACCAAACTCAACTAACTAAGGTGGCATACTAATGGAGCCACAAACTAGAGTAGATAAGGATAGCTGTCATCCAGCTATTATTCGTGGGCGGTGTACCAACCGCATCTCCAGCTAACAGGTCGGTGTAACAGGTCGGTGACATAAATGCACAACAGTCACCCTGGCATATCGCGAGTGGAGCTCGATATCTCAACAGGCACAACACTTTTCATAGTTGAAACACACTTGCATGCAAAGTGGAGCCCCCATCCGATAAGTACTTGTTTGATTAACACACCTAGGACCGTGTTTTTTCATGGTTGTGCATGACACTAAGGCAAAAACATTGTTTTATGCTTAATCAACAATGTAAAGCATATCCGATGGGAACAATACTTTGCACACACCTTGAACTAGGTGGAATTGACTTACATGCAAAGTGGCACTCCCATCCCAGAAGTGCTTGATCGGATAACATACCTAACAGCGTGTTTTTTTACGGATGTGCATGACACTAGAGCAAAAATAGTATTTATTGCTCGATCGATCATGCAAAGGATATTCGATGAGCACAACACTTTTCGTACACCTCAACCTAGGTGGTATTGGAATGTTCTCAAAGAGGTACACCCATCCGATAAGTACTTGGTCAGATAACACACCTAAGGGCGTGTTTTTTTGCGGATGTGCATATCACTCTAGAAAAAATGGTGTATAATGCGTGATCGACCATGCAAAGCATATCCGATGGTGACAATACTTTGCATGCACTCAACGTAGTTGAAAGAGACTTGCGTGCAAAGTGGAGCCCCCATCCGATAAGTACTTGTTTGAATAACACACCTAGGGTTGTGTTTTTATATGGTTGTGCATGACAGTAAGGCAAAAACGGTGTTTTATGCTTGATCCACAATGCAAAGCATATCTGATGGGCACAATACTTTACACACACCTTCAACCAGGTGGAATTGACCTACATGCAAAGTGGCATTCCCATCGCATAAGTACTTGATCGGATAACACACCTAGCAGCGTGTTTTTTTTACAGATGTGCATGACACTAGGGCAAAAATAGTATTTAATGCTCGATCGACCATGCAAAGCATATCCGATGGGAACAATAATTTCCCAATGCCTTAACCTTGGTGGTATTGAAATTTTGTCAAAGAGGCACACCCATCCGATAAGTAGTACTTGGTTAGATAACATACCTAAGGGCGTGTTTTTTTGCAGATGTGCATATCACTACAGGAAGAACGTTGTATAATGCGTAATCGACCATGCAAAGCATATCCGATGGTGACAATACTTTGCACGCATCTCAACCTAGTTGAAACAGACTTGCGTGAAAAGTGGAGCCCCCATCCGATAAGTACTTGTTTGATTAACACACTTAGGACCGTGTTTTTTCATGGTTGTGCATGACACTAAGGCAAAAATGGTGTTTTATGCTTGATCGACAATGCAAAGCATATCCGATGGGCACAATACTTTGCACACACCTTCAACTAGGTGGAATTGACTTACATGCAAAGTGGCACACCCATGCCATAAGTGCTTGATTGGATAACATACCTAGTAGGCTTGTGTTTTTTTACGGATGTGCATGACACTAGAGCAAAATTAGTATTTAATGCTCGATCGACCATGCAAAGGATAACTTGGCATGTCCATCTGATGAGTACTTGATCGGATAACTTCTCCCACCAATAAATTAAGTACTAATTAAAAATTATAATAAATGAGTAGATTATTAAAAAGAGACTAATATTTATGTAATTGTTGCTACTGCAGCTTGCTTGGGAAGGACTCTCACAAAGGAGATGGCTATAGATTTTGTTCCAGGGATGGATGTGATTTTATGTAGCAAAAGAGAAGTAGTTGCATTTGCTACAATCCACGATAGTGATCCCAATTCAGTTTGCCACTTTCGAAGACTTGGCGAAGATAAGGTGGCAGTTACTGTATCAAAGATTCTTACCGCACATGTTGAGCTAAAGTATAAATGTGGAGATATGGAAACACTTAGAGATGTTATGCCCTGCAATACATCCAACAAATCATTTATAGCATGGGACAAAGATGAGACCTATGCAACAAACGTTATCAAGAATACAAAGTGCACCACCTTGGATTTTACTATAGGGGACATTTTACAAATGAGATCATTTGCAAATAAGACTATAGCAGAAGGTGAAGTATTGGGATTTGAGCAAGTGGAGCAATGGTCATTTGCACAGATGAGGATTCTAAAAGTCACTGATGATGGTATGGTTGATAACATAACATCCTTATGTGATCCTTACTATGAGGTAGGCAAGAATATGAGATGGAGCATGCAATTTTTAAACATGAGAAAGAGGCACATGGTTTTCAAGATAAAGACAAGGTATACTACAATATCAAAGGACCTAAAAAGCATGCCCATGTGCCAGGCTCTATCAGTTCAAATGTGGATGACTTCAATATACTCAATTATAGAAGTGACATCTTATCTGGAGTGGATGAGTTCATTGGTTCCGAGAAACAAAATGATTTTAGAAGCGAAGCTTTATCTGGGGTGGATGAATTCTTGCATAGTGAGAAGGGCAAAGGTTTCAATAGCAATGTCTTGTCAAGTGTGGATGAGTTCATGCATATTAACAAACTTGGTGTCAATCAAGCTTATGGATTTGTGAAAGCCATGCAAGATGTCCCAATGAGTGATGTTCTCTCAGAAGTGGAAGAGTTTCAAGGTTCTCAATACTCGTAGAATATTGAATTCATTGAATGGTCCTAAGAGTATGTTAAAAATGAGGATGAGATCAATAGAGGATTATTCAATATTTAACTTTGATTGTGATATGGACAAGGATGCAACGACCAATCATGGATGCTTGGTTACAAACAAATGTGAGGAGAAGAAGTGCATAAATACAGATAACAACGTGCATGAGGAACGAAAACGGTCATACATATGCATGAAGAGAAAGTGAATCCAAGCAGATCCACAAAAGCAACCAAAGAGGAAGAGAGTAATGAAGGAGGAGAACATGTTAAATGCATTGGGATATCTATGTTGCAAGTGAAGATGTATGCGCTTCATTAATCTTGCAGACATTAGGCAATGTAGAGGACACGTGTGGCAAAGAAGAGGAAGCGAAAGAAATGAATACCTTCTCACAAGTCTCTCTTGCTTTCTTTAGAATGGCAATAAAAGGCTAAGTTCAAGACAGAAGGTAAAACGTCTCGTAAATGGAGAAAGGATTTGCAATAAGGCATATCGCAATATTACTGGATTATCCCATGGTACATATTGGGATTTAGTCACCAAGGCAAAGGGCGGCAACAAATTTAGTATTCACGGTAATAGAGGAAGGTCCAAATCAAGAATCTCAACTGTTAGGGCAGCAGCAATTTTGCAAGACTTCATACATGAAAATGCTTTACCTCAACCCCATATATCTACCAAACTCCCTAATAGTGATGCGATCACTGAAATGCATCTTCCAATGGGCTTGACAAAGCTTGAAGTATTTGACTCTATTGCAGAAAAGCAAAGGCAAAGAGGGGATGCCGTAGCTTCTTCTCATACTTTGTATACTCTTTGGAAGAAGAACTTTGGATATGTTAAAATCCCAAGGAGGCAAAAAATGTTTAAGTGCAATATTTGTGATGATTTAAAGCAAGTGATTGAGAGTGCAACATGTCCAAATCAAAGGGAATTATACAAAAAAAACCAAAAATCTCATCATAACCTTATTCAACATTCCAAACAAAAATATGCATTTTGGAAGTAGCAAGCTATTTCGCATCCCGATGACGACATGTGCCTTATTGTAGATGGCATGGATCAGAATACAACAACATTGCCTCGTTTTGTTGCCACTCCACCTAAATTACAAGGAAAGCACTTTCTAAAGACAATCTATGTGGAGTGTTAGTGCATGGAATTAAGTTCTTTGCAGATATATGGATTGATTCCTTGCATCTACATGATAGCAATCAAGTTGTAACATCTATTATGAAGGCAATTCGCAATGTACATGCAGAAAAAGGTCACCTACCACCAACTTTAAGAATACAAGCTGATAATTGCTGGCAAGAAAATAAGAATATACTCATGTTTGCATTCTGCTCTATGCTAGTTGCTCATCGAATCTTCAATGAGGTCGAATGTGGATTTTTGTATGTTGGGCATACACATGAGGATATCGATCAGGTTTTTAGCATAGTCTCAAGGGTGCTTAAATGCAAGGATGTGGAGACAATAGATGACTTGGTAAGAAGATGTGGCAGGCAAGTTGGTGGTCGTAAGGAAAGTACAGTATGTGAGAGGCTCGAAAGAATGTATGATTGGAAGAGCTTCATTCTACCTTTCATACAAACGGGTGGTGATGCATTGACAAGTCATACCAATCCACACTACTTTTGTTTTTTTTTTAAAGATGAAAAACCCGTAATGTAGTGGCAACAGTATTCTCATGATACAAAATGGTAACCTGAAGAACCTTACAGTCTCTTAACTTACCGAAGAAGAGAGAGTTTATGCCACAAGTAGATATAGGATGCGTCAATTTTACGAGCAAAAACCTATGAGCAGGTTTATCTGAGCGTGTTTTTCAAGAGATTTTTAAAAATGTTTTCTTTAGGAAACATGGTTTTTACACTTTTATTTTCACTAGAACTAGATCCCTTTATCATAAAAATATACAGACTAGTCACTCATTCATTTTAACACAACATAATTTTCTTATTTAGAGACATCCCTTTGTACCCCTGTTATTACCTTAAAAAAGTGTTGATTCCTTTAAGAAACACTCCTCATAATCACTCTCAATGTAATAATACTATGCATATATAATTACTTATTAACACATTTATATCATATGGCAATATCTTTTTAGTGTTTTTATAGCATATTTATGGACATGTTTCTAAAGAAGTTTAAATTACTATAAATAAGTATTAACTTGGGCTTATATATCACTCTCATAAAATACATGTAATATTTAATACTATATATGACAGATTTTCCAAAATATAACTCCATAGATGTGCTCAAATGGGGTGTTCCGATCAATTTGAGTGGTTGAATGACTATATTTGGACATTGGATATAAAAGTTATGTCACTTTTAAAAGTGCTGTCCAAGGTAGTTTCGCCAGCGAAACTACCTTGGGAGACTTGCTTCAAAGGGGTTTCGCTGGCGAAACTACCTGGATGGCTTGCTTCAATGAGTTTTCTTTGAAGAAACTCTTTCATGAAGATAGGTTGAGAGAGGGTTTTCAATGTCACCCCCTATTAAGTAAAAGTTGTAAGAAGGATCATAAGGGAATTTTCATAGAGAAGTCTACTCTACATGTGGGTTTCTTCAAAAGCCATCCCATTATGCTCTCACCATTCCTACAGATTCACCTAAAGATTTTTGTATAAAATAGGCATTGCTATAATACTTTGCATATTTCTAAGTGAAACTATGTTTTCTTCTTATCGATTTTTGCCATATTTATGCATAGTTGGAAGCTTTTTTTTTCCTTCGCTCGGACGCTCGGAAGATTTTGCTCAGAAAATGCTCGTCCCCGACTTGGCCCTTCCTTTGTTTCCAATGTCAAGCTCTTACTCACCAATGCTTCAACTAAAGTGAATGTGAATGGGATGATAACCTTTCTTCTTGAAAAGATCAATCAGACAAGGATGTCCTATAGCCCCTCTACTTTTTGCCATAGCAATAGCAGATGATCTTGGTTGGCTTCTTAGAAGCCAAATTCAAGAAGGTATCCTCTAGAGGATTGAGCTTATGAATGGTAGACAATTAGTCTATCAGCGATTTGCAGATGATACCACACTTACCCTAAGGAATAATGAGCAGGATGACAGATGTGTTATGGATTGTCTTGATGGTTTCTATAAAACCTCAAGTTCCCTGATTAATTATTCCAGGCTATGATACCTTAAGTGGCAAAGATCAAATGGTGTTGCAGGATCTCGGATGTCTCAGAATAAAAAAGGGCACGGTTTTCAAACTATTGGCGATCCCTATGGGCTTTGAGATAACAATGAAGCAAAGGTGGGAGTGGTTCTTAGACAAGTTTCAAAAAAGTTAGATAAGTGGAAAAGCTTCCAGGCTAATCTGGCAGGGAAGGAGATTAGTGCTAAACCACTGCCTTTATCCTATTTCTATTTTCTATTTGTCTTGTTGGTCTCCCTCTAAAACTAGATTAGACAGATTTATCAGGATTTGTAGATCCTTTTGTGGGGTGGTAGCAACAAAATCTCCAAGGTAAGATGGAGCTACTGCATTAAACCCATGGAAGAAGGGGGATTAGGTATTATAGATATTTCAGCTGCTACTAAAAATCTCTCTGCTACATGGGTAATCAAAGCTCTTTTAAACCCAAATTGTGACTGGTCTCAGCTGTTGTTAAGAAATATGAAACATGCCAGACCCTATAGGGCTCCTAAATGGAGGAACTCCCTCTAACTTCAGCTATTTTGAATCTTGAACCCTGCAAAACAAAAGGAAGCTCACTGTGAAAATCCATTTGGGGTGCTTTGGAGGAGATAAAAGCCTTTTTGTAGTTTTCTAGAAAAGGTGCTTTCATGGCCATTAATTCAGTTTGGGCTTCAACAATTTTCAAGAACTTTATGCTGAGACTAATGAGCAATTTAGTATGGCATCCTCTTTGTTTAAGAAGGGAACACAATCTTGGGGTTAGCTATGGAACAGAGGCCTTTTCAGATGGAAGACATGGCAAGAAATAAGAAGGGAATTTTCTCTCACCAATCAAAACTAGGGACTTATCATGAGAAGATTGGAATTATGGAAGGGAGAAATTAGTTAGAAGGGTGGCTCTATCTTAATTATATATATAAAGAGTTCAGTTGGGTAGGGTGCTCTTCTAACCTTCCTATACCAACTCCAATTGCTAAATGGATGACCTTTTTAGAACTCTTAATGATAGATGGAAGCTGAAGGATAGTAGAGGTGCATGGTATGCTAGGTTGTACAAATTAAGGGGTAAACAAGTTCCAAAGACAGATGGAAGCTAAAGGATAGTAGAGGTGCATGGTATGCCAGGTTTGACAAATTATGGGTTAAACAAGTTCTAGAGAATATGTCTCATCTTGCTTGGATTATTTTTCACAAAGCAATTTGGACTAATGCTAGAGGAGTCATAATAGGGAAGGAAAGGGAAAGTGTAGCTGATGCTTTGACACTATGGAGGATATTTTTCATCGTTTTGTTGCTTGTCATCATGCCAGAAGAGTTTGGAAATTCATACAAATAGAGTGTGGAGAACCCATTAATTGGAAAGCTATTTTGCTAGGAGATGCATGCAAATTAAGGCATGAGCCTTGGTTCCAAATAAGGGCACGTGCTTTATGGTTCATATGGATCTTTAGAAATAATTGGTTGGTACACTTTTACTTCTTTGCTAGTAGCAAAAAAGCACCCCTAATATTGCTTTTAGAAATTCTATTAGCAAAAAGAATAGTGCTTTTTAAATATAAGAAGGATTAAAAGCACAATATATTTGTCCATCTATGCTTTGGGCACCCTAAATTAGTCCCTCATAGTAGTGTCCATGGACTCTACTTTTTGGTCCATTCAATCATGCTTACACCCAATTAATATAAGAGGAACACATCACGTGGTGCTTACATAAAGGGAGCAACATTGCAATGTATGAGGTTCATAAGTTGAGGTAGCATTAGATGGAAATTGAGTTCTCATAAGAGATTGTAGACTTCTTGAAGGAGAGTTATAATCAAGCAAGAAACACATACATATGAGGGAAGTGTTAAGAGGAGAAGCTATGAACATTGAAGAGACCGGTTATTAGAAGAGAAAGCTTGAGCAATTCGCAAGAAGATGTAGATTACTAGAAGAGATAACAAAGTGAGATCGATTGAAGTGTATCATGGGATCCGTAGGACTAGCATATGCAAACCATAGGTAAAGGACTTGAGAAACCATGTTCGCAAGTCAAGAAGGTGGACACTTCAAGAGGGGAGTATAGGTCATTGCATATCTATTGGTGAGCAGGGTCAACTTTGAAAGAGAGGTTGCAAGGTGAGGAAGAAGCTTATATAAGGTAATGGGGGGAGAAGTGTAGGCAAAGGAGGAGTTTTTTGAAGGATGAAGGAAGCTGATGGCCAAATGAAGGAGGAAAAGAGTGTGGCAAAAAGAAGAGGTGCTACATGTACAAGGGTAGATAGAAGCCCAAGGGGTAAAGGGTTTTGTAGGAAGCTAGAAGGTGGAGCATATAGTATTAGAGAAAAAGGCTACAAAATAATAAAAATAAATGTCCTACATAAGGTATAAAGGTGTCTATACTAAAGTGGGAGGGGCATACATGGTTGGTAAGGATTTTTGCAGGGTAGATGGAAGTGCAAGGAGTAGTAGCAAAGAAATAAAGTGATAAAAATAAATGTCCTACATAAGGTATAAGGGTATCTATACTAAAGTATCTATAAGGTATAAAAGGCTTCAAAGTAATAAAAATAAATGTCCTATATAAAGTATAAGGGTATCTACACTAAAGAGGGAGGACTATACATGGTTGGTAAGGATTGTTCACAGGGTAGATAGAAGTGCAAGGAGTAGCGGTGAAGAAAAGAAAGAAAAATCATAGTTTTATTAGAAGTAGGTTGAGCCTTTCTCATAAAAATCTGGCAATAACTATCAATTACATGATGGGTAAATGTAGTGGAGTAGTGTAGGAAAGTAGTAAAAATTGTTACAAAAAAGGGGTATTGTCAAAAGAGAGAGAGAGAGAGAGAGACAGAGAGTGTGTGTAGATTAAAAATTCTTATCAAACAATAATTGAGCCATACAATTAATTCCATCAATTGGATAAAAAGTTAAAAAAGGGAAACATATAAGGGAAAAATGTTTGAGACATCTAAGTGGAGAAATGTTTGAGATCTGCAAAAATTTCCACCAAAATTAAGAATTTTTTATAATATGAGTTTGACAAACACAGGTAATGCCTATTTTCCCTGGCTTGTTATCACTTTACCTAGGAATATAGACAACCATATGGATTCTTAGGTAATTATTTATATTTTTTGTTTAAAAAAAAGCTTAAGTCACAAGTGAAGTTTAAGTCATAAATGGATAAGGAGTGAATGAGTGCATGCGGGATTAGAGGAGTCATGGGAGGATTAGTATGCTTGGTGTGTGGGGTGGTTTGAAAAATAGTGTAAGTTGAAAAATGCAACAACTAGAGTTTGTAAAAATTTCGATCAAAATTAAAAATATTTGATAATATTTAGTTTGACAAATATAATATTGGAATAAGATGTTGAATCCTTAGGCAGTCCAAGTTCACATTTTATACTATCTAAGTCCATGTTGGCACAGAGACAATAGTGTGTGTGAGATACATTTACTAATTAAAATTATTGTGTGTGCATTTGTGTGTGTGTGTGTGTGTGTGTGTGTGTGTGTGTGTGTGTATCCCACCCCCAACCCAAAGAGTAAGACCACATGGGGCGAGTAAGCCCACCATGTGGAACATACTCCCACCTACTAATAATAAGTGAATAAAAGTGGATCTATATGATAAGTGTCAAAATGAAAAAATGGTGCTTATAGTAAATGCATAAACCACTTCTACAAAGTAGATATAAAAGTTAGTAAAAATAAAGATGGATCACAAAATGACTAGGGATTATCCATGCAATAAAGAATTATCCCATGGATGTGAATTAATTGTATGGCACTAGCTCGACCAAAGGCTAGTTGGGAAATCAACGTGTATGTTTAGATTAAAAAGTCCCATCAATAATTGAGCCATACAATTAATTCCATCAATTGGATAAAATTTTAAAAATGAAAAACATACAAGAAAAAACTATTTGAGATGTCTAAGTTGAAAAATGCAACAACTAGAGTTTACAAAAATTTCAATCAAAATAAAGAATTTTTTATAATATTGATTTTAACAAACATAATATTGAAATCCTTAGGTAGCCCAAGTTCTGAGGTCGAGGTCCACTTACCTGCCACCATCCAAACAAACTACATGTTGGAACATCTATAGTTACATTTGGATAGACAGGTATTCCTTGTTTTCCGTGGCTTGTTATCGATTTACCTAGGAATATAGACAATCATATAGATTCTTACATAATTTTAAAAAATTAAGCCACAAACGAAGTTTAAGTCACAAGTGGAGTAAGGAGCAAATAAGTGCATGGGCTAAGAAGGGAATAGAGGAGGTATGGGACGATTAGTGGGCTTGGTGTGTGGGGTGGTTAAAAAGAGAGTGTAAAGGGAAGATTTCATAGGGGTACATAAAAGAATAATTCATAGTTAGGGAAGTATGCATGTGTGTGTGTGAAGATTTAATAATCCCATCAATAAATGAACCATACAATTAATTCAATCATATGGATAATTAAAAACATATGCCTATGAGAAATGGATTGAAATTCATTAAGAAAACTAAATTGAAGTAACATTTAACAATATTGTAATCCAAAAATTTAGTATGAAAGGCCAAAGGAATAAAGGGCCCAAGGAACAAAAAATATTATTGTGAGCAATTAAATGAATAGGTGCAAAAGAATAACTAATTTAATGAAGTAATAACTTTCATGAGTGAATTGTGATAATGAAAAGCAATAGATTTTACTAGAAAAAATTAAATAAACAACTTTTTAGGGAGAGTACAGAACAAATAAAATGATACATAACACTGAATAAGGCAATTGAAAAAGGTTAGGTTAACAATTCATTTTTCAATAACAATATATGGGGGGTAATCCACACGCATGGGCCTACTTTGTAAATCCAAGTTAAAAGAAATGAATGAAGGTGGGTAATCCACTTCCTTGTGTAGAAAAAATCCTAAATAACTTTGTAAATCAAGCAATTACATGAATAAATTAATTTGACTAAGGAAAAAATAAATTAAACTAAGAAAATGAATGAGCAATTAGGTTGACTTTTTTGAAAACATAAATTTGGATTAGTCAATTTAACTTATCCCCTAACTTATTCTACAAGGATTGCATAGAAAATAATGACTAAATGAACCTACTAAAACCAAGGGAATCAATAAAACATTAGAAGAGCCATAGTCAACCATATGGTTGACTTGGTAGAAAATCACACATAAGACATTAAATGAAAAAGTATGTGGCAATGAAGGAAGTGCCAGAGAAAGCTATGGAGGACTCAAGGTGGAGAAAAATGAATTAAATTGGGGCTTAAAGGGATTAATAACACTATAAAAGGATTAAGTGATAATATATATATATAAAAGTTGAAATAATCTTGGGTCAATTATAAACCCAAAATGTTGACTATAGTGTAGTAAAAAAGTTGTATATATAGATATATATATATATATATATATAAAAGTAAAACAAAATGCAATAAAGAGTTGCTAAAAGAAGCATGCAACATAGTAAACAATGCAAACGCGAGATCGCACTCAAAGGAACCGTTAGGGTGGGTAGAGTCGAAGTAAAGGCCACAAGCGAAAAGCGAAATAGGGAGAAAAAGGAGTTGCCAAGCCCGATGTAAAGGGATTGCATAACAATAAAGATCCATAAGCAGAGTTGGTAATCAAGTTTGTAAGTAAAAGAAGATGAGACTAATGAAAAAGTTGTGCCACAAGATATCAACCAAGCTCACTAAAGGCAAAGTTTAATCCACTGAAGGCAATCATAAGAAAGAGCTTGCAAGCAAGAAAACCCAATCATAAAAAGGGCTTGCTAAGCAATTGCAGAGCGAGAGATAGCTAGTCGGGGGTGTTAACAAGGTTCTCCTTCTGAAAGGCTCACCAAAGTCTCGCATTAGCATAAGAGAAAACTAGTAAGAGAAAGCGCTGATGAAAAAGGGATAGAGGCAAAGAAGGTAGTGCTAAGAGCAAGGAGAGTCAGCCAAGCAGACCTGTAGTAGTGAAGATAGCAAGAAGCTTCAAGAGAAGCCACGGCCAGCTGTGAGCAGGGACGACTAAGTAGAGTAAGTATGAGTCAAAAGGTGAAGTCTAATAGAAGAGCTAGGGAGCGAAACTGCGTACCATGAAGCACAAGAAAAGTGATAGAAGGTGGTGCCATGTAGACATTCAAAAAGTTGACAGTGGCTGAGATGAAAACACTAATTTTAGCCAAGGAAATCGAAGTGCAAAGGAACGACAGCCACACTCCATGCTACCAAGCAAAGTACACGTGAACTCATATGTGAGGCGAAGCTAAAAGGAAGGAATTCGATGAAGAGGAATGGTAGAAGTAAAGAACAATAAAGAGGTAGCTAACTATAAGGGACTTGTGAGTCTGACTAAGTCATAGTTGTAGTAGTGAAAAAAGGCCAGCAAGAGCGATAGTTTCTGCTACAACGTGAGGTTAAAAGACCTGAGCACTCCATCACAGTGAAGTGCACAGAGTAGGAAAGAAGTCTTATGCAATAAATCAAGGTGAAGCAAATGTTACAAGAAAGTCCAAGGGTGGTGAGCCTATTATTATGGGACAAGCTAGAAACGGGAAGGAGGACTATGCCAAGAAGGAAGATAAAGTGTTAGCATGAGGTAGTGGGGAAGAAGCTATGGGACTTAACGATGTAATTAAAAGGAGGTACTATGTGAAACCATCCAAAGTTGTAGGGCAGCATGAGTGTGTGTACAAAACATAGAAGACCCCTTTTGCATAGTTAAAAGTTTCATCAATAAAGGAACTATTTTTAAAAAAGTCAAATCTCTAATGACAAATAAAATGTTTGTAGAAGTATAATAGGGAATGGTTAAATGAAAGTCTTTAGCAAAAATTTTGTTACAAATGTAGGATGCCTAGTGAACTTCAAAAGCAGCAGCATGATCAACTTTGTACTCAAGAGGGATGTCTAAATACCTACCACCAACCAACAAGAAAACTATGGGTGGGAACCAATTTTGACTTAGTTGGGAAGACAGGTGTCATAAACACCCCCCCTTTATATCAAACTACAATTAAATATTAATCAAAGCTACATACTTATAGTAGTTCAAATGTAAACAAAGTTTGCATATCCCATAAAATACGCATACGAACATCTCTTCCTAGTATGAAAAAAGTTTGTTGTGGAACATGAAGAATGCTCTCAAGGAAAGCTATAAGAGTATGAATATGCAAAAAGAAATGAACCGGAAGAGACTTTATCATAAACCATACCAAGCAATAGGACATGTATTCTTTAGTTGATCGAAGTGAGGATCCGATGGCATAACATGAGCTAGAAAATCTTGTCCCCAAACACCACCTCTACGAACTAAATTGTGGAGGATATCTGGCAATGCACATTAAATATAGTAAAAGCCTTTACCAAGGAAAATAAAATAGGAAATAGGATTAGCACCAGTGCCTTCCTTAGCCCAAGCATAAAGGTACGATTTAGTAAGAATTCAACCCATAAAGCACATGCATAATCCCAGCTACTATTGCTAAGACTAAAGAACAAGATCCCTATGCAAATCATAGTACGACACCGACGAAGAAGAAAATTAATGTACTAACATGTCACACAAAGATCTGAGGGTGTCAAGCTATAGTGATGAATAGGGAGAACTAAAATAATCTTGGTTAACAAGTTTCTCATTTGTTAAGAATGACATTTTCAGCTTTTCTTTTTGTTTGAGAATATACAATAGAAAATTGAAAGAAAACGGAGAAATCTTGAAGAGCACATGCATCCTCTCCAAGAGTGCAAATTTTGCATTAAAACAACATTGTCCACACTGAACCTCTACTGCGAAGGCATCCTTGATCCACCGCCGCAACAAATAGAACATCTTCCCCCACTTCTCTCTTAGTAGTTCTAAAAAGTGCTATAGGTCCTGCAAGTGCTACTACAACAATTATAGCAATGTGTTGCTCTCCTTCTCCCATGGCTCTGGAAGTAGCTGGTGCAGAGCACGATAGCACACATAGACACACATGTGTACATGCACACACACACACACACATGTGCATGCGCATGCATGCACCACTTTACTTTCCCTATTTTTTCTTTCTCAACTACTACTCCTTGCACTTTTTTCTATCCTTGACAATCCTTACCAACCATGTATACCCTTCGGCTTTAGCATAGTTACCTTTATACCTTATGTAGGACATTCATTTTTATTGTTTAGCAGCTTTTTTCCCTAATACTATAATCTTGACGTCCTAGCTTCCCAGGAAACCCCTTCATCCCTTAGGAGTTCTATCTACCCTTGCAATTTTTTCTCTCCCTACATATACATGCGACACTCTTCTTTTTGCCACACCCTTACTATCCTTGATCTAGTTCTCCACTTCTCCTTCATCATTCAAAAAATTCCTCCTTTGTCCGCACTTCTCCCTCTTTTGCCTTATACAACTTTCTTCCTCACCTTGTGACCTCTCCTTCATAAGCTACCCTCTGACAAAATATGAAGAGGGGAGAGGAGAAGAGTGGAGATGAGAAGAGAGAGCACACCACAAATGACTAACTGTACACTAGATTTAGTTGAAAAAATAGAATAGATACAAACCCATTTAGGGTTAGGGTAGGGGATCTAACCCTTTCCTTTATAGCACTCTATTGGGTTAGTGCTATGCACATATGATCACATGATGGTGCTATGCACACATGATCACATGATGTTGAGCATGAACTCTCAACACATTCCCTCAAGGTCAACATCATGAAGTAGGCCTTCCCTCAAGATGATGATTCTGGGGAATCGAAGAAGGACGGAGCATTACATTCCATCACACCCCTTTAATGGGAATGTCCTTCCTCTGCATCAAACCAAGAGCTAATCAATGTTTCTCGAAAAGCTCTTTACTGAGTGGTTTGGTAAAGATGTCTACAACATTCTCTTTGCTGTCACAATATTGCAGTGTGATGTCACCAAGTAACACTCTTTCTCTGATGAAGTGCTCTCTGGCATCAATGTGCTTTGTCCTGGAGTGATATACTAGATTCTTGGCTAATGCTTGAGCCGATTAATTGTCACAGTATATTGTTGTTGGCTTTGACTCATCAAAGTAATATGTTTTTGACAATAGTCTTTTGAGCCATATAGCTCAACATGCACTTATAGTGAGTGCTCTATATTCTGCTTCAGTCGAAGACAAAGAAACATTTGGATGTTTGCTTTGACAACCATGATATAGCACCTTGACCAAGGAAAAATGCATATCCCTGTGTCTCCTGGTCTCATGATCTCTGGCATAGTCACTGTCACAGTATCCCATGTAATCGTGGATCATTTCCTCTGTATTCTATCCCAAACTATCTTGTACCTCTGATGTATCTCAAGACTCTTTTGGCTGCATTCCAATGAGACTGTTTTGGATTTGCCATAAACTGTGCTAGTGAGCTTACTATATAACAAATATCTGGCCGAGTGATAGTCAGATATATAAGAGATTCGATAATCTATCTGTAGTACCTGTCATTGACTATAGGCTTTTCTAAATCTTTTGTAAGTTTCAAACTCTGTTCCATGGGAGTGGCTTCAATCTTGCAATCTGCCATATGAAACTTCTTCAGGAGACTATCAACATACTTGAGCTGATTCATAAATGTGCTATCGGAATCTCTCCAGAACTCAATTTCAAGACAATAGTGCATAAATCCAAGATCTTTCATGTCGAACTCTGCAGATAAGTCCTGTTTTAGTTTTCTGATGAAGCTATCCTTGCTTCCTGTCATAATCAGATCATCTACGTATAAAAGTGCAAGAGTAATGTCTTCCCCTTGAACTTTGTAGTAGATGTTGAGATATCAAGCTCCACTCGTGATATGCCAGGGTGATCGTTGTGCATTTATGTCACCGACTTGTTAGCTGTAGATGGATTGGTACACCGCCCATGAATAATAGCTGGATGACAGCTATCCTTATGTACTCTAGTTCGTGGCTCAGTTAGTATGCCACCTTAGTTAGCTACGTTTGGTTTGAGACCAACATATAGGGTTCTTCTATTTCTTTGTACTAGAGTTCTTTTGGCTTTCACAACTAAGAAGAGGAAAATTGTTTTTAGCCTCCACCTTTGTGTGTATTCCCTCATTGTGTATGTGAGAAAGCTACAAGTGAGACTCCTTCCTTCTCTCCCACTATCTTCACATGGTATCAGAGCCTGGTTCATGGTAAGGAGCTCAAGAAAGCAAACCAAGTTCACGGTGTCCTGGTAAGAGGACCAGTGTTGCTTTCCTTTTCAAGTTTGGGAGCAAATCTCTGTAGGTAGCACAGCTGAAAAGTGCAAGAGTGCATTGTCTCAGATTGAGACACCCTTCGAGGCCATTTTGGGGCCTGTTTTGGAGGCGGAAGTTCTCTGCAAGCACTAAGAAAAAGGCCCTGCTTTTGCTGTGCGACCACTGCTCTACAGGTCAGTGAAAAGTTGCCACAGAAATTGCATCGTATGCCTGTGCGCAGAGATATTGGGAGTTGTAGAATCATCCTTATTGCCTGTTGATGCAAAATCGTCACTAGGAAGTGACTGTGTGGTCAAATACCACCTTCGTCAATTTTGCAGATTTGCCCTTGTGAGGCAGAAGCTGTGTTTTTTGCAGTGACAGAATATTTTGCAGTGTTTTGTAATGGCGTCTAATTCTCTTTCACAGATTATCACTGAAAAGCTTGACAAGAACAACTTCCAAGCATGGAAGTTTAGAATGACAAATTTCCTTATGGGAAAAGGCTATTGGGAGTTCATTAGAAAAGTTATGTACTGGCTATCTATCAGTTCTATGATTGTGCATATTTAGGATGCAAGTACGCCAAAGGAGGCATGGGATACTTTGGCAAAAATGTACAGCACAAATACGCAAGCCAGGAAAATGCAACTCAAGTAGGAGTTGCACAATGTGTAGAGAGAAAATATGAGCATCAATGACTACCACATGAAGGTGAAGAAAATTGCAGATGCACTTGCTTCCATTGGGTCGCCAATGGAAGATGATGATTTAGTTTCTGTGACCTTGAATGGTCTAGGAAAGGATTATGCATAGTTCCGGACATCCATTGCCGTCCGTGAAAAATTTCTTGATTTTGAGGAGTTGTTTGCTCTTCTAATTTCTGAAGAGCAGAGAAATGGTGGTGCATCTTCTTTAAGAGGAACTTTAAAAGAAATTGTCTTCTACTCAAATGCTGGAAGAGGTAGAGGCAGAGGTAGAGCAGGCTCTGATCTGGAGCCATGGTAGAAATCAGAATATGTAGCAAACTCAAGAAAACCAGTCCTATGGAGGAGGACGTGGCAACTCTAGAGGCAAGGGGAGCCAAAGAGGTTGTGGTGGATGGCAGAGAGGCCGAAATGCAAACAACAATGTTGAATGCTACTATTGTGGTAAAATGGGTCATATGGCTAAAGACTGCTATAAAAAGTAGAATGACATCATGAATGGAAAATTGCAGCAAGGGAATTATGCATCTTCTAGTAGACAAGGTGATGATAGAAATGAGCATCTGTTTATGGTGCAGCACATGACCAATTCTGTGACAAGTGCAGAAGAAAGCAATGATGTGTGGTACATTGACTCAAGTGCATCAAACCACATGACAGGTCATGCAGAATGGATGCAGGATGCAAGGAAAATAGAAAGACCAGGATTTGTGGAGACTGGTGATGATACTGCACATCCTATTGTGCAAATTGGTAAAATTCCTTTGTCTATGAAGGATGGGAAAAAGAAATACCTGTATGATGTGTTTCATGTCTCAAACATCACCAAGAACTTGGTTTCTATTGGTCAAATGGTTGAGCAGGGCTTGTAGGTCAGATTTAATCCTCATGGATGCTTTGTTGAGGATATGAAAAATAACGGTCGCTTGATAGCAAAAGGAAAGAAGAAGGGCAGGATGTTTACGTTGGATGCAGACATGCCTAAATTGAGTGCAGCAATGTTTGCACATGGGACCGGTGTAGTTGTAGATATTGATATCTGGCATAAATGCATTGGTCATGTTAATGTACAGCGACTTAAATCAATGCAGCCCAAAATATTGTTGCAGGATTGCCTAAATTTAAGCTTATAGAAATGCATAAGGTATGTGAAGCCTGTCAATTTGGAAAACAGGCAAGGAAACCATTTCCTAGACATGTTCAAGAGAGTAGGAAACCATTGGAATTAATCCACTTTGATGTGTGGACTACTAAAGCTGCATCTATTGGAGGTGGTCATTATTTTGTCATTTTTATAGATGACTACAGTAGAAAAGTTTGGGTGTATTTTATGAAAAAGAGAAGTGGTGTTTGGGCATTTCAAAGCTTTCAAAGCTATGGTTGAAAAAGAAACAGGCCTGCAAATAAAATGCCTAAGGTCAGATGGAGGGGGAGAGTACCTCTCAAATGAGTTTGCAAGGTTCCTACAGGAGCATGGCATAAAGTAGCAATATTCATGCAGTCATACCCCACAGCAAAATGGACATGCAGAAAGGAAAAATAGGCATATTGGAGAGGTATCTCGGGCCATGCTAAATGGAAAAGACTTACGAGATTATTATTGGGCTGAAGCAGTTGCTACAGCAGTTTACATAATGAACAGGACTCCCACTGCAACAATACATGGCATGACGCCAGAGGAGATGTATACTGGTAGGAAACCAGATATTTCTCATTTGAAAATTTTTGGTTGCATTGCCTATGTTCATGTGCCAGATGAGTTGAGGTCAAAGTTGGATCCAAAAGCTGAGAAGTGCATCTTTATTGGTTATTCTCTGCAACAGAAAGGATATAGATGCTATAACCCTTCTACTCGTAAGTTTACAGTGAGCAGAGATGTTTTTTATGAGATGAGCAGCTGGTATAAACCAGTAAATGTGATTGATGATGTAGATGCACAAAATGGTAATGCCGCATAGAATTTACAGCAGCAATCACAAAATATTAGTGGACCTGCAGTGTCCTCTAGCAGTGGTTCACATACTTCACCATGGATAGGCAGATTGAGATCAGGAGAATCTCCTCAAAGCAATGCAGATAGTGGTATGCAGGTATCACGAAAAGGAAAAGAGAAGGTAGATCAGCCCATGTTTGATGTGAATGCAGGTCACTCTTATGTGGATGGTGAATCCCGTCGCTCAAAACAGAGCATTGATGATGAGTTGGGTATTCCTTCTGTTGTTACACCTGGAGTAAGGAAGACCAGGGATGTTTTGAGAGCACTTGGAAGTGAGCCTATTTTGTGCAAGCCTACCAGAGCTAGGTATCCTGTGGATAGGCTGAAATATGATGGATTTACAGCCATTCACTATGCCTATATGGTCAAAGTGATACAGGAACCAGAACCCACTTCTTTTGAGCAAGCCATGGGAAAAGAAAAATGGGAGAAAGCCATGGATGCCTTGGAAGCAAATGCTACATGGGAATTGGTGCCTTTGCCTAAAGACAAGAATGCAATTGGTTGTAAGTGGGTTTATAAGGTGAAGCACAATGCAGATGGTTCTGTGAATAGATACAAGGCAAAATTAGCTGTCAAGGGGTATGCACAGACATATGGCATTGATTATGAAGAAACTTTCAGTCCGGTTGCAAGGATGGCAACCGTAAGAGCATTCATTGCTATGGTTGCATCAAAAGGATGGTCTTTACATTAGATGGATGTAAAGAATGCCTTCTTGCATGGTGATTTACAAGAAGAGGTCTTTATGGAGCAGCCACTAGGTTATGTTCATGCTGTTCATCCTGAGTTTGTTTGTAGGTTGAAGAAAGCCTTGTATGGCTTGAAGCAAGCACCTAGAGCATGGTCTGACAAGACAGGACAGTATCTTGTCACTATTGGCTTTCAGATTTCCAAGGCAGATTTCTCACTTTATGTGAGAAAAACAGAGAAAGGTGTTATGCTGCTTGTCATTTATGTCGATGATTTGATCATCACAGGTGATAGTGATGAAGATATCCTTCATGTGAAAATGTTATTGAAGCAGAAGTTTGAGATGAAGGATTTGGGAGAGCTGCGTTATTTCTTGGGCATTGAGGTGATTAGATCACCGTGGGATACGGCTCTTGCAGAGGCAGTATGGATTGGACATGCTGTCCAAATATGGGATGACAGGCTGTAAGCCTATTTCAGTTCCTTTGGAGCAGAATGTGAAGCTGAGCGCAGATGCAGGTGAGCTTTTGGAAGACCCTACTATGTACATGCGCATAGTAGGAAGTTTGATTTATATGACTATTACCAGGCCAGATTTGAGCTATGCTGTTGGATTGGTAAGTCAGTTTATGCAGGCTCCAAGGAAACCGCATTTGGATGCGGCTAGATGCATACTTAGGTATGTGAAGTCCACATTGCAATATGGACTATTTTATGAGACTAGGGTTCAGATACAGTTGCATGGATATACTGATGCTGATTGGGCTGGTAGTATTTCTGATAGACGATCTACCAGTGGATATGTGTTCTCATTTGGGAGTGTTGCAGTCACTTGGAGCAGTAAGAAACAGCCTACAGTTGCCTTGTCGAGCACAGAGGCTGAGTATAGGGGTGCAGCAATGGCTGCATGTGAGGTAGCTTGGTTGCATAAGCTACTTTATGATACGCATAAGTCTACAGACGGGCTAGTTATCATTTATTGTGACAACATGAGTAGTATACACTTAGCAAATAACCCAGTCTATCATGCTAGAACAAAGCACATTGAGGTGCATTATCACTATGTGCGGGAGAAGGTTTTACTAGGTCTGATTGATCTAGTTTATGTCAGCACAGAGGATCAAGTAGCTGACATATTCACGAAGGCATTGGGCGCAGAGAAGCTGTGCAAGTTCAGAGACCTGCTTGGTGTGCAGGAATTGGGATTGAGCTCAAGGGGGAGTGTTGAGATATCGAGCTCCACTCGTGATATGCCAGGGTGACCGTTGTGCATTTATGTCAAGCTGCAGATGCGGTTGGTACACCGCCCATGAATAATAGCTGGATGACAGCTATCCTTATGTACTCTAGTTCGTGGCTCAGTTAGTATGCCATCTTAGTTAGCTGAGTTTGGTTTTAGACCAACATATAGGATTCTTCTATTTCTTTGTACTAGAGTTCTTTTGGCTTTCACAACTAAGAAGAGGAAAACTATTTTCAGCCTCCACCTTTGTGTGTATTCCCTCATTGTGTATGTGAGAAAGCCGCAAGTGAGACTCCTTCCTTCTCTCTCACTACTATCACAGTAGAGAGTATGATCTGTATTGGATTTCATGTATCCCAGATCAGCAAATACTTGTCAATTCTACTGTACCAACTTCTGGGTGCTTACTTTAAGCCATAGAGACTTTTCTTGAGATGGCAAACCTTATTCTCCTTTCCTAGTTCAACATAACCCGCTGGTTGTTGCATGTAGACTTCCTCGTCTAGATAACCATTGAGAAATGCATTCTTGACATCGAGTTGATACACATTCCATCTGCTGAGTGTCACTAGTGATATCAAGAACCGTATGGAATCCATCTTTGCTACTACTGGAGTATAAGTCTCATCATAGTCCTAACCATATTGCTGTGCAAATCCTTTTGCACAACTATTCTGGCTTTGTATCTCTGAATACTTCCACCTGATAGCCGTTTGCCATTCTGGCTTGTCTACTACATCTTCGAAGTACATTGGCTCTTCTGTAGCCATGATGGTAGTTATAAGAACATAGTTGGTGGTTTCCACCTGAATTGCTTTGCCTTTCTGAGCATATGTTAATCTGGCTGGAGATCTGCTTTCCCTAATAGACCATCTGAGCTGATGTGGCTCTGCTTGGGGTATTTCTGGCAATTCGTGCTCTTCTTCATCAACCTGTTCTGTATATGACTGTGAAGTCGATGCTTCTATCTCCTGTGTAGGTGAGGTTTTCCATTATAATTCCTCATCAAAGATTACATCTTTAGAGATAATGACTTTGCGGTTGATGGGATCAAACAATTTGTATGCTTTGCTTTCTTCACTGTAGCCAACCATGATGCATTTGTGTGACTTCGCATCCAATTTCTTGTGATGATCATCATGTATGTGGGCATATACTATGCAACCAAATATGTTGAGATGCCCAATGTGTGGCTTGTTGCGAGTGAATGCTTCATAAGGAGTCATACTTTGTACCGGTTTGGTAGGAAGCCGATTAAGCAAATAGTTTGCAGTGGCTATTGCTTCTGCCCAATATCGATTCAAAAGATGCTTCTCACTAAGCATTGCTTTAGCATTGTTTGTTAAAGTCCCATTCTTCCTTTTAGCTCTTGCATTCTGCTGAGGAGTATCTGCACAAGTGAATTGTCTTTGAATGCCGTGATTTCTGCAAAAGTTCATGAATGCTGAAGACATGTATTCACCTCCTTGATCTGATCTCATGACTTTGATCTTTCTACCTGTCTGGTTTTCTACCATGACTTTGAATTCTTGAAATCTGGAAAAGACTTTAGATTTCTCTTTCAAAAAGTAGACCCAACAATATCTGCTATAGTCGTCGATGAAAGTCAAGTAGTAAAGTGAACCATTGATGCTGAAGGTCTAGGCATATCCCCATACATCTGTATGAATCAAATCAAGAATAGATTCTCGTATCCCTCTCCTAGTCCATTCAGGATTACTTGAACCATTTCTGCAGGGTTCATAGTCTTTCCTGCTGCTGCAAGTTGATTGTTGTAGTCTTTTATCCAGAGTACATAAGCATGACCAGTTTTGCTGCTGTGCGAAACTTTGGTTGATTTGGTTTCTCAGTGTGAGAATCCTGGATGTGTTCTTTGACTCGTAGAGAGCTGCGAACATATCCCATGCTTCTTTCGATGTCTTGACTGTGTTGAGCTGTCCTAGCATGACATCTTGCACAATCTGCTTGATCTGATGATAGGCGTACTTGTCTTTCTTATCCCATTCTGCTTGAGCTCGAGAAATGGCAGGATCTGCTACAAGTGCAAAAACTGTTTGTGTAGCTGTAGATGCCATTGTAGATCCCGCTGCTAGTGCTAGACAATAGGTGGAGTAGAGCTACCACTGGCTGGATCATCCAATGGTCTAGGTGTAGACCCATCGACATACTCCCATTTGTCCTAAAGTACTAGAATGGTCTCCATTCGGTATTTCCATGTACCGTAATTGGAGTTATCTAACTTAGCAGATGCCTCCAGATTGAGATTGCTAGTCGTAGACATGGTGCAAGAAATGTACTCAAAAATGTCGTGAAAATCTCTGTATGAATCAACTGCAAATCAATGATTGTGCCAAGTGAAATTTGAACTGTCGGCGAAGATAGAATTGCAATATATAAAATATGATATGTATTACAAGACTTGTGGCAAATGATGCTAAGAATAGCCAAGAGGCTTTACAAGGCTAAAATGATGTGCACAATGCCATGAAATAGCCATATAGGCTTTACAATGGTGGCATGTGTGCGTGAAATCAAATGCTATCTACCCACTGAACAATCGGCAATGCCTCTGAACTCTCTGAAGTCTGCTCACTGAACTGATGAACGTAAGGTTTCAGGTAATGTAATGATGTGAAATCATATGTGAGCGTATGGACTGACTCCAAGTAGGTACTAGTCTTGAGAATTTCGGGCATGGCTTAGATTGGCAACTTGGGGAAATTCAAAGCGTCCCCTCTATGGCGATCTAGTCTAATCTGATCTAGATTTATACCAACCGTCGAGCGATGAAAGAATAGCAAATAATTCCTTTTCTTTTGTTCTTTTTAAGTGTTGGGTCAGATGTGTCGATGTAGACGCTAATGTGCGTGTAGGAAGTGGTTTTGTCTCGGTGATGCTCAAATGTGAGTGTAACTTGTATCAAAATGTGCATGTGATGTGACGAGCGCGTAAAGCACAAAAAAACGAGCGACTTTTCTTTTTGGAGCGCCCTCAAATTCTTCCTAGATCAAGAGATACGACTTGATCTAGGTGGAGGGGCAAAAAGAGTGCAATGGTGCTCAATGATGATGTGTCGCTGTGGGTCACATGTAGTGATGATGTGGCACTATGCCTAGCAAGAGGTGTGCCTATGGAGCTTTGTGCTGAGGTGGTAGGAGTGGTTACATGCACTGACTGTGGAGCACTATGTGTGCCTGCAGAGGTCTAGTGTGCCACGTGGCACTGATGATGTGGCAGCTGATTGGAATGTTGAGGTGGAAGTGTTGATTGGTCAACTGTTGATTGATGAGGTGGCAATTGAATGTTGATTGATCAAAGTGATGATGTGGCAATGATGACATGTCGCTAACAACGTGGCTGATGAGCTAGCAGGCTGACGTGGCCTACTGACGTGGTAATGATGACATGGTAGCTGAACCGTGCTGATGATGTGGATTGTACACGTGTCAAGATAAGATGGTGCTGATGTGGCATGTGCCACGTGTCCCTGTTGGCTGATGTGGCCTATGGAATAGGGCTGCCACGTCGTTGGTCCTTAACCAAGCCCTTGGGTGTGATTCCGTTAGGATAAGGCTACTGCCATGTGTCACAAGGAGGCTGCCACATCGCTGGTCCTTAACCAAGCCCTTGGGTGTGATTCCCTTAGGATAAGACTACTACCACGTGTCACAAGGAGGCCTACCAAAATCTTCAAGATTTCGTCGTCCTCTCCGTTGAGGTCGTGACAAAGGCTGCAATTCCTTCCAATGTTCAACCAATGTGTGTGCAGCCGTTACTACTACTATCCTCGGATTGCATTAGATTCGCGGGGGCTGTGTGCTTGTCGATGGTGCAGCCTGTGGAGCCTTTGTGGAAGAAGCCTCGTGTCTGTTGAAGGAGCCACTTAGGTGAGCCATTGGCACATCGGTGGGCTGTGAGCGATGACAATTGTAGGCTTGGAGCGCGTTGCAGCTCACGAGTCTCCGAGATCTTGGAGGAGTAGGTGGTGTGGTTGTTGGAGGTGCTTGTAGATGCTTTTGGAGGAGAACGTGTCGCTGTAGGAGCGACCGTTAGAGCTTGCCCGTTGCAGAGTTGAAGGGTCATTAGAGCGCTATCGACGGCGGCTGAGGTCACTGGCTATTGCTTGCAGGGGGACCAGGAGGCGGTGCTTCTACCAAAGTATGGCATAGATGCTGGATTCCAGGAAATGGAGGACACACGACAATGACTGCCTGCTAGAACGATTGTAGGCCGAAAAAGAATTGCACAAGAGCAAGAACTTGCTGCTATCGAAACAGCGTGTACAAATGGTAAAAATTCAGCAACGCCGCTTGATTGATGAAGTCGTAGGAGCTGCTAGAGCTCGCTATGCTTGTTGTCAGTTGCTATGGAAGGCCGGCGAATGGCAGGCTCATTTTCAAGTGCTTCTGCTGCTTTGTTGTTGAGGCTTTGCTGCTTTGCAAAGTTGCTACAGTTGTAGAAGGAGTTGGTGGCCGAATGGATAGCTAGAAGCCTTATGCTACGCGCCAAGTCTTTCTTTCTCTCTAGGAAGAAGAAGAAGAAGAAGAACTTCTCACAGATCTATCTCACAAAATAGATCTCTAAAAACTATGAACTCTCTCTTTCACACAATCTCTCAACGGAAGAGATGTCTCTCAGATGTAGACGGAAATCTCTCAAAGAACTCTCAAGAAAATGAATGGACGGAAATTCCTCTTATATGAATGGAACTTTCTCACAATAAAGCAAAAAGTTCTCTCAACGGAAAAGAACACTCGATCTCTCAATCAATCACACTCTCTCATACGGATCTCAGTGCCTCAGCAGAAGACAAGGGAGCTCTGATACCATGACAAAATGTGAAGAGGGGAGAGGAGAAGAGTGGAGATGAGAAGAGAGGGAACAGCTAATCTCAGTGCCTCAGCAGAAGACAAGGGAGCTCTGATACCATGACAAAATGTGAAGAGGGGAGAGGAGAAGAGTGGAGATGAGAAGAGAGGGAACAGCTAGAGAGCACACCACAAATGACTAACTATACACTAGATTTAGTTGAAAAAATAGAATATATGCAAACCCATTTAGGGTTAGGACTAGGCGATCTAACCCTTTCCTTTATAGCACTCTATTGGGTTAGTACTATGCACATATTATCACATGATGGTGCTATGCACACGTGATCACATGATGTTGAGCATGAACTCTCAACACCCTCCTCATCAACCTAAAGTGTCCACTTTGTCGACACATGCACATAGATAATAGACACACACGCACACACATGCACACATACATTTTTTGTTTTTTTGGTAATACTTGTATTACCAATGGGAAACCGTAGAGGAGGTGAAAACCCAATTCGAAAAAGTAACAAAGAGAAACGTTACACAACCCAATTCACATAAAAGAGAGGCCACGAATAAACTTGGAAAAGGGAGTATTTAAAAAATAAAAAAGAGTGGAGGCCAAAATAATTGATCCATCCGCAAATGCCAAATGTGTTGTCTTATATCCTGCAGGGTGAAAGGCACAGGCTGAACAAGAAGTCTACCCTCCTGTATTGGCCGATCATGTCTATAATAGGCTTTGACAAACTGAATGACAAACTGAAGGTTAGGTTCCTTCTGGGATTGAAAAGTAGTCAATGCTTGCTCCTGAGTAAGTGACATGATACGAAGCACAAGCCTAACAAGTGGTGCCACTTCTTATGACCGATGAGCATGCATACTACTGGACACAACCACATCACACAACTGGGCATTCAAGCTCAACTCTTGGCCATCCAAATGCATATGCTTAGCTTCTGTACACCATCAGCGGTCATATCCATAACAAGATCTATGATAATAGTTGCATGAACATGTAAGAACATAATCACATAAGCATAAGAGCATATAGGCATATAAGTATAAGAGTGAACACCTCCCGTGGGACATGGACATAATCAAAATCCATGATAGTGGAAGGCACAACTGGTTATGAAGGGGGACCCCTGATTTACCATATCACAAGTAGCCTACAAGCTCAATACCTAAAATGGATTAGAAGCTACTTTGAGTGACCTTTGAAAACAAATAGGCTTCTTGTCAACTTTCTTCCATTGCTTCGTGTGGTAACCTAGAAGGCAGAGCTCTCCACCAAACCTTTAAAATTGCATCAGAGTAGGAGGAGCTTGATTTCCTTGAGGAGAGCAATGTGGAAAAAATGACCAAGATTTTAATATTTATAACATGCATTTGAAAAGGACGAAAACTTTAGAGAAATATCATATGGAGAAGACATACAAGCCAATATCCAAACCAGTAGGGACAGGCAAGTTATGGATAACCAATATTTAGGGAGAGGAACACTTTAAAGTTTGGAAGGAATTCATAGTTTATTCATTAGAGCAAGTTATGGATAACCAAGATGTAGGGAGAGAAACACTTTAAAGCTTGGAAAGAATTCATTATTTATTAATAAGAAGGTGTGTACAACATTCTCAAATATGGGGGAGTTTATAAATATACATTTTGCGGGATAGCATTCTCAAATATGGGGGAGTCCTTCATGCATAGAGATAGCATACAAAATAAAGGATGGAGGAGTATAGAGATAGCATAGAGATAGCATACATTGTGTACAACATTCTCAAATATGGGGGAGTCCTTCATGCATAGAGATAGCATACAAAATAAAGGATGGAGGTGTATAGAAGGAGCGTTAGGAGTGTGTAAGGATAGTATGTAGGAGTGTAAAGGGCTTATGGGAAGAGTGTGTCATTATTCAATATATTGTAGCCAAGGAAAATGGTTTCTCAACTTAAAATTATCATAAATATATGCAAGAGAGTGGGCACTAAAGAAGGGGGAAAAGGATTGAAAGAAGTGGGGAGAGGAGTGTAGAAGAAGCCTAGAAGGTACATAGGAAGGGATATAGAAGGCACATGGGGGGGGTTGAACAAAGTAAGTGTAGGAAGTTTAAAAACATGAACAAAGGAAGTGTAGTATGTAGGGAACATAGGAATGAGTGTAGGAAGGCTTGCAAGAGGAGTGTGTAGCAGGAATAAAGGAAATAGGAGAGTGTAGAGGGAACCGTAAGAATTGTAAGGGTAGCTTAGGCATAGCAAATGTGTAAGGAATGTGGAAGCAATGTAAAAAACATAGAATGTAACAATCATAAAGAAGAGAACAAAAGGAATAATCATGGGAAGTGTGGGAAATGGCACTGTGAGATGGGACACGTCTTCTAGCAACATAGCATCTTAAAGAGTGTGGAAACATAGTCTCTCAAAGAGTGTAGCAATGTATTATTTCTCAAGGAAAACATTGGCTTATTTGGTTGCTTCATAAAACATAACAAAAGTGAAGTAGCCTTTGGAACATCACATGGTGCTTACGCAAGGCAAGAAAATTTATGATGTATGAAGTTTGTAAGTGGAGATACAAGTTTAACATCGAGACCAAACATACGGTAGATTAGACAAAACTTGAGTTTTAATAAGAAATTGCAAAATTCTAGAAGGAGAGTTATGATCTAGCAAGAAGAAGCACATATGTATGAGGGCAACACGAAGAGGAGAACCTATGAACATAGAAGAGATCGATTGTATGAAAGAAATCTTGAACAATTGCAAGAAGATGTATATGTACATTTAGTTATATGTATATCTTCACAAATACACACACACACTTTTTTTTTGTGAAACCAGTAACTAGAAAATTAACATGAAATCAATGTACATGACATTAGACTCCAAAAGAGAGCCTAATGGAAGAACTCAAAAACAGTCAGAAAACATTTCAAGGCTAGTAGCATCCAAGTCCCTCGCAGCATAACTATCATATAAAGATTGCTTGAGGGACATTCTGAAGAAAGCATATGCCTGAGGAAACTGTTGTCCCATCCTAAAATGCAATCTCTGTGTCCAAATAGTCCATAGTACCCAAAAACGAGCCCAGTGAAAGAAAAGGAGGAATGGAGACATCTGAGATGAGAAGCATCCAAACATCCAGAAGAGTTTCCCGAATCTGATAGAGGGAAACCGAAGCCGCAGCAAATGAGAGACATGAGTGATCAATATCCGAAAGTGCGGGCAAGACCATAACAAATGGGGACCGTCTCACGGTGATGAGAACAACGGGAGCAGGAAGAGGAAGCAATACGACGTGCTTCCAATTTCACCCCAATGGAAAAAGCTCCCACTATACATCTCCAAAAGAAAAGCCTCTGTTTCGATGGCAATTTAGCTTTCCAAATTTTCTTGAGTTGTGATTGTCACCAAGATAAAGGCCTATCCAAATTCCAAAGAGTGTTGGCATGCTTATCAATCCATGGCGGTGGAAGAAGAAATCTGTAGACCATCGAGGATGCCAAATTATGCATTGAAAGTGAACAGGTAGCAGGAGATAAGGAAGTCAGATTCCAGTCCAGTAATCTGTCCTATACAAACAGTGGAGGAACAAATGGCTACAACATAGTTGTAAGTATTCTCCAAATGCACCTATGATGCAGACCCAAGGGGAATGTCCTGCAAGCTTGTGGAAATGAAAGCACATAACCATGTTGATCCACCACATCCCCAACAAATCTTATGCCCAATTTCATAAGATTATATGCTTTGATAGGTGCCTATAAAGCAAGAGGCGATTCAAACACCTTGCTCCAATGGATGCTTTCCAAGCGAAGAGAATTACCATGATGGGAGGAAGCACTTGACCATTTAGCATAAGAGAGAATTCTCTTCCAATCATGAATAAAAGCAGTAGAAACAGGACAGCCAGGAATTTTCCCCTGAAATGTGGTCATGACTACTTCCCAGTGATTTGTAATCCAATGCCCATATGCATGGGACTTCATGTTTCCACACATAGCTGCTAACATAACAGACCATGGCTGTTTTTGCTGAAAAAAATCAGCAATCATAGTGCTCTTTCTTGCCAACATACGAAACTGAAGATTGAGAATATTCAGTCCCCCATGAGTCTTAGGAGAACAAACAGACTGCATGGGAAGTAGTCGCAAAGCCTTTTTGTGAGATTTGCTTTTCCAAAATATCTCCATAGCTTGGGACATATAGGAAGCCAAATGCTTAAAAGACCAGTGAAAATGAGGCAAATAAAATTGCACATATGCCATAATGATAGACTGTACTATCCGAAGTCGAACATGTAGAGGCCAAGTTGACAAGTGCCAGTATTCCAGCTTCTTGTTAATCTTTTGAAGCACCCATTTGAGATGTCGTTGAGGGGTAATATTCCAGCCAATGGGATACCCTAAATGCCTCACAATAGTACGGGAAGAAATAATGTGGCCTGGCCAGAGAAGTGCATGCCAATCAGCTTCTTTCAATGCTAGAAGATTCTATTTCTGAAAGTTGATATGCAGTCCAGCAGCTATGCCAAAATCATTCAGAGTATGCATCAAATGAGAGAGGCCACTTTGAGAATTCCTGGGCATGAAATATGAATCATCAGCATATGCCTGTGCAAGAAACGGCTGTGCCCCTGGAATTTGCAAGCCATGAAGCTGCCCTGTATCTGCAAGATGGTCCATATGCAACAATAACGGATGAGTAGCAATGGCATACAGTAGCGAACTAAGAGGGCAACCCTGTCTCACTGAACGGGTCATAGTTCATGTCCTTGACAACCCACTATCAAGCAGACACTGCGCAGTGGCATGAGAATAGAACCAGTAAATAATATGGACCAGCTGAGGGCCAAATCCCAATTTATGCATAGTCTGAGAAATAAAATCCCAATGGACAGTATCAAATGCTTTTGCAATGTCCACTTGCAGAATGAGAACATCTTGTTTAGAATATTTGGCATACTCAATTGCAAGCAAAACATTGAAGATATTGTCAGTAATCTGCCTTCTGGGAACAAACCCATACTGCCTGGGATGAAGTGCTTGCAAGATAAATCGAACCCTGAGGACAATCATCTTAGCAAATGAGTTTGTAAATGACTGGCATAAGAGATATGGGCCGCCAATCAGCCATTGTCTCACACAACCTTTTTTTGGGGATCAATTTGACAAGGCCATCTTTCCAAGAAGGAGGAAGAGATTGTTCTGCCCAAGCATGATTGATCATAAGAAGAAGAGTGTTCTTGAGATCACCCCCAAATGCATGGAAAAATTCAACAGTCAATCCATCCCATCCAGGAGAGCTGCCTTTACGTAAATGACTCAAAGCATCATCCAGTTCATTAAGCATAAATGGCTGCTCCAATGCATGAGCCTGTTCTCGAGACAATATAGGCTGAACATGCGTAAGAAATTGAGACCTAGCTGCATTCACTTGCATCGAATAATCAGGCTGAGGAGAAAAGAGATGCTGGAAATGACTAGAGCATTTCTGATTTGGAGGTGGTCCAGGTGCCATCATCCTACCTGATCCTGCAAATATCCTCCTTTCGCCTATCCACATGCAGGCTTTTAAAGAAGGCCTTGGAGGAGCAGCCCTTATCCAAAAGGGGTTTCATGCGAGCTCGGATTTGCCACTTCTTTAATTTGCGAAGATCATTTTGATGGATGATATGAACCGCATAAGCGCAAGAATCCTGTTCAGAGGAGGTGAGCTGCCTATACGAGCTGATTACATCCATTTGTTGCTTGTGAGATTGAGCCCATTTCAGCTTAAGCCTAAGGTTTTCCATGTGACTCCATCCATAATCTTGAATAAAAGCCTGCAAGCGATGGGCAAGACTGATCCAAGCGAAATCCATGTCCTCCTGAATATGTAAGAGGAGGGGGCGGACAGCCACTCTCACCATGTTCTGAAATTGTTGATGAAGCAAATAAGCACTATTAACATGGAGTAGGCGACGACCAAAAAAAGGCATATCATCTGTCAAACGTGCTATAGATAATGTCAAGCATACTGAAAAGTGATCAGATAGCAAGAGGGAATGGTCAACCCATAATGCACATGTGAAACTAGCATACTGCTGAGCATGCAACAAATACCATCTGTCAAGTCGAGCCCAGTAATGAGTAAAGGCATTGTGACGGTATGTATAACCCATATCTCTATCCCTTGTTGAGAGCCATAAATCTTCAGCATGCAAGAAAGAAAGCATATCCTCCCAATGTCAAAGCTCAGTGAGGATCATGTGAGAACGATGAGTGGTGTTGTCTTGGATGGCAAGCGAGTTATTAAAGTCTCCACACAAAAAGGCATTAGACAGCCATGGATATTGTTTGAGGGAGGCCCACATTTGAGCTCTTGTCGCAGAAGTTTGAGAGGCATAAACCGATGCTATTTCATAAAGATCAGCATGACAGATGCATCTAATCACCATCCATCGCTGGGGGTCATTGTGAGCAACCGTGGGCTGCATATCATGTTTTACCAGCATGCATATCTCCGAAAAGTGCATTGTACCAGCATAAAAGATGTCATAACCAGCAAAGTGGCCTTGCTGGCCAGCCAAGAAGTGTTGGTTGTGTTCCTGTAAGGAAATTACATTGGGGTGCATTCTATGTACATAGTGCCAAAAAAGTCTCCACTTATTGACATTGCAAAGACCTTGAACATTGTATGTAATGCAAGTAATTGAAGCAGACATAGAAGATATGTACAGCCGAACCAAGAAACATAGTAAAGGTATAAGCTGTCAGGCCTTAGCCATGACATCACACACACACACACACACGTATGTTCGTAGATACGCAGATATGTACATATATAATATAGGGCAAGGATTGATATAGAGCATGGGCCGTATATTGATGTATCCCCAGTCAGCAAAGTGTGTGTATGTCCTCACAATATCAGCGTTATCCCCATTCTTACATCTTTCATTCTTTTCATTGTTTTGGATAGTATATGATATTGATTGCAAATCTTGATCTCTTCCCAATCTCATTTTAATCATACACTTTGATCTTGCACATTAAATTCGCTATTCTTTTGAATGAATGTTTCTTTAGGAGTTCATTTGCCCGAAAAGTGCATTGTACCAGCATAAAGGATGTCATAACCAGCAAAGTGGCCTTGCTGGCCAGCCAAGAAGTTGTGTTCCTATAAGGAAATTACATCGGGGTGCATTCTATGTACATAGTGCCAAAAAAGTCTCCACTTATTGACATTGCAAAGACCTTGAACATTGTATGTAATGCAAGTAATTGAAGCAGACATAGAAGATATGTACAGCCGAACCAAGAAACATAGTAAAGGTATAAGCTGTCAGGCCTCAGCCATGACATCACACACACACACACACACGTATGTTCGTAGATACACAAATATGTACATATATAATATAGGGCAAGGATTGATATAGAGCATGGGCCGTATATTGATGTATCCCTAGTCAGCAAAGTGTGTGTATGTCCTCACAATATCAGCGTTATCCCCATTCTTACATCTTTCATTCTTTTCATTGTTTTGGATAGTATATGATATTGATTGCAAATCTTGATCTCTTCCCAATGTCATTTTAATCATACACTTTGATCTTGCACATTAAATTCGCTATTCTTTTGAATGAATGTTTCTTTAGGAGTTCATTTATGCATTCATAGTGCATTGATCCACTTATAGGTGAAATAATTGTGTTATCTTTCCTTGTGATCTTTTTTCCCTTTTATAGTGTTGGGAGGACTACAACATTATCATGAATCTCCTTTGTTGTGGGAATATGGTTATTATTTATCTATATAGTATATGAGAAATTTTGCTAGGCGTACCATTATAATAGGTTATCGCACCAAAAAGATATATTGATAGGCATTCACTATTCAGCCAATGAAGAGGTCCTATGAAAGGTTCATGTATGTGGAGTTCGACTTATGTGATTTGTAATTTCGTTTTAAAGAGTTGATGTGATGAATAAAACATTGGTTTCTTCAAGACTATGTAATCTCTGAGCAATTAATGCATTCTACAATTGCGTTTCAATTTGCATACATTCATCACTTTCCTTCACCCTATGAACAAGCACGTTTCATGAGGAATTGTGAATGCTTCCTTTGGCAATCTAGAAATAGGCATATTGCCTTCATAGAGACCCAGTGTACAAACACTCCAGACGAATGCACATCCAAAAGACAAATGCAACCCACATGTTAGTAGCATAGTAGATGTCCTAAATGCAAATCAATACAACATTGCACCCATCCTTGGTCAGCATATTTGCCTAGTTAATCTTCTTTTGCAAGTATCTGCACTACTCTCTGATGAAATTTTGTCCTAAAAAACAATATATTCTTGTCCAAGCTATAGTTGAAGTGATGCCAAGGGTGAATATGTCCAAAAATTGCAACCCTCCTCAACCAATACCATGGAGATAGGTAAACTTTAATATCTAGGAACTACTCTTGGGAGTCGATTCGGTCAACATTGTGATTGTAACCAAGTGTTTTGACGATCAAGTATAGCTCAAATGGTTTCTTGACAAACAGAAGGCTAGCAAATGACTTGCCAACATATAGACATCCAATGACCATGATTGAAAAGGTCATTAGCTACACAGTATTATAAGAGAGTGGTAATCTATATGGACATAAAATCAACAATGTGAAAGGAGATCTCGACAAGATTTTCATAGAGTGACCAACGGAGTATGTCAAATAGCAATTACTTCATATGCGCATGGAGCGAAGGGAGTAGAAGATCATTTATATTTGAACATTTAATCGAGTAATGGAGAGTGATAGAAGTCATTGCATCTCTCTCTCTCTCTCTCGGGCACGCATCTGTCACCCAGATATGTGTAATATACACCAATAAAATCTGGAAATGCGAATTGACTTGACATTTTGAGCTCATGTCATACCTGACTTCCATCTGTCTGGCTGCTTTCTGACTCAATAATATACAATTACTTCCCCCTGATTCCTGATCTTGAAGTGTAAAGAGTCTCTATCTCTTAACTTGCCTCTCGCAAAATTATAACCTTCAGTAACATTTACTAATAGATATTACCCTATTATGGATGCTTTAAACATTTTTAAATTGAAAAGTATTGGATGTACACATAATCTCATCTGAAACCAAAAAAATCGAATAGTTCTGCACTCTAATTGGCCTCAGAATTTAGCTAAATTTGGCAAGCCAGCACCCATTGCTGGAAGAACGTTTACTGTTTCATTTTTGCTTCTAGTAACTATAGCATGTTCATTTCATGCAATGCTTCTGACTTGTATTGATTCAAGCATATTTGATTGGCTTGAAGATGCAATGTCAGAAACAGCAATAATCAAATCACCTGTTTTCACCACACCCTGGTCCTTCAATAAAGAAAAGGTACGCTGCAAGTTATCTTCCATGTCCTCTGAGAAGTGTAAACTGAAGGGAATGAGGCCCCAGAGGAGAGTCATACTTATCCTAACATCTTTAGAGTCAGTGAAGGCGAAGATGGGACAGTCTGGTCGATTTCGAGATAAAAGTGAAGCCATATGGCCTCGTTTCGTGTAAACGAAGATAGCATCTGCCTCAAGCTTGTTTGCTGCAATGATCAGAAAAGTGAGGATTATCATTCAATTGGAAAGGCCAACAATATGTTACAATAGAGACGGACATATTTATGCACAATTTTTTGAGCAAGGAAAAGTACACCACGACCATATTACTAAGGCTCATATATCTATGACAACCTGTGGCTATTCCACTGAAATACATTTTACATGAAACCTTAGTCAGCTTATGCATCAAATCGCAAGTAATATGCTCACCCATCAGAGCTGCTGCATTACAAATCTGTTCGGATATTTGGTCTGGCAGGGCAGTTGCAAGTTGTTGCAAGCATATAGACTCATGGAGTTTCTGCTCTCTACACCACTCCTCCATACGCAGACTTACAGTTCGAAGCACACTGAGGGATTTCTCTGGGAATTGGCCCATGGCAGACTCTCCAGAGAGCATTAATGCATCTACCCTCTGGCGCACCATCTCTGAAACATCTGCTACCTGCAAAGTACATAAATAGTTATAATTAGGTGGGAATTTGAAACCGAAAAATATATTTGCTCTTGCAAGAAAAATTGGTAGTACCTCAGCTCGAGTAGGTGTAGGATACTCTATCATCGACTCCAAAAGCTGAGAGGCAACAATTACAGGCTTGTTCAATTGCCTGCAAAGATGGACAACTTCTTGCTGAACAGAAGGAACTTGTTCAAGCGGGATCTGGGCCCCAAGGTCTCCTCTTGCAACCATTGCTCCATCAGATAGAAGAATTATATCCTTCAATGTACTTAGTGATTCACAGCTCTCAATTTTAGCAACTACACCAATGCACCTGCACGGGGGATGTTTATGGTGATCACTATACTGGACAGCTAATTTTGCACTGGACAACTAATTGTGCATGTTGCATAGATGCTAGAGCAGCATCTTGATGCATGTCTGCATCAATAATCTTATTTTATCTGGAAATATCCTACAAACAACAAAAGTATGAAAATTAAAGAGATAGGCTTACCTTTGAGGTGATCTTGCTGCAATATAGCTTTTGATATGCTTGATAACATCTGCTGTTTTGACAAATGAAATAGCTATGAAATCAACACCCTCATGGATTCCAAAATCTATATCAATCCAATCCTGCACCAATGGAAACAACGGAGCCCTTAAAACAAATTACCAACTCAAGAAATAAGAAACCATAATCACTTTTTCTATATAAAAATCAGGGGATGTGCCCAAAATGCCTGAGACATGAAAAACTGCAAGTAGATCCTTGGATAACAACCGCCATGCCTAGGTGAATGAGTTACCTAGGCTATGTACTCAGCACCCTGCTGGATGTTCAGCCACTTTCATGGTGATATAAACTGAGTATATTTTGGATGTTCCTTTGCTGCTATATCATATTCTATGGAAACCTGCTACAAATCCACTCAAATACTTTCCACTTTTACAACATGGAAACTTCACAAGGTGAAATTTAAAGGGTGATGACTCGGTAAGCTCCTGCGAGCTTCCCCCTCCCCCTCCGTACCTCTACCTCCCCTAGCCCTCCTCCTCCTCCCCTCGGCTTCACCTCCCCCTCACCCGCTGCCGCTGCGCCCTCCCTCGCCATCCCCGCTCACCTCCGCCTCACCCCCCCTCGCACCTCCGCTCACCCTCCTCGCAACCCCGCCTCACCCCCCCTCACCCCCTCACCCCGCCTCACCCTCCCCGCCTCGCTCCGCCCCCCCTCGCCACGCTCACCCCCCCCCCCCGCTCCGTCTCTCCCCCTTGCCCCTCCGCTCCACCCCTCCCCGCTTCCGCTCCACTCACACCCCCCCCGCCTCCCGCTCCGCCCACCCACCCCTCGCCCCCCGCCCTCGCCCCCTTTCGCCTCACCGTCCCCCCTCCATTTCACCCCCGTCTCCCCTTCCCGCTCTCCGCCCCCCGCCCCCCCGCCCCTTCGCTCCACTTTTTTTTTTTTTTCACCCTTCCCCCCGCCCCCCGTCCGCCTCTCGCCCCACTCCGCCTCTCCCCCGCCCCCGCTTCCGTTCCCGCCTCCTCTCCACCGCCCCCGATCCCCGCCCCCACTCCTCCACCCCGCGCCATCTCCGCTTCCTGCCCCCACATCCCGCTTCCTCCGCCCCCCGCCCTCCATCCTTCCCGCCACACCCAGGCTCCACCCTCCCGCATCTACCCCCCCCCCCCCCCCCCCTTTTTTGGGTGGCAGCCTTTTCCTCATCGGAAGCCTCGCAGTTTGTCTTGGCGGTATGGCGGCCCCTTGCCCGGAACCGGAGGCCCAGACGGACCCTCCCTCTCCAGATGCCTACCGCGTCATCCTGACAGAGCAACAATCATCTCGGGTTCAGGAGGTTGCCAATGACTTTGCCCTTACCTCTGTTTATGGCAGAGTCATTGGACATTCCCCCTCCAGATCAGCCATCAGGGACTGGCTCCAGTCCACCCTCATGCTAGAGGACGGCCATATTGAGGAGGTGGCCCTTATGGGAAGGGGCATCTTCTGGCTCAAACTCTCCAATGCGAAAGCGGCGAGCAACCTGATTGCTGGCTCCCCCACGACTGTGGATGGAAAGATTGTCATGATAGTCCCGTGGTACCGCGGATTTAGCGCAGCGGATTTTGATGCTCGGTTCCGTATACCTCGTCATCCAGGCTAGTTTTTCTAGGTCTTGCTGCTGAGCTACGGCCGATTGTCAAGGACCTGGGCTCCCACTTTGGCTGGGTTATGCACGATACTTTCGCCGATGCGGTGACTACGGCAGGAGCCCCCCGAGTCCGTGTGGCTGTGGCGGATCCTGCGACTCTCCCGACAGTGATCGAGATCGTGACAGATGCCGGCAGCATCACCCAGAGCATGGTAGTCACCGGACAGCCAGGGCAGTGTTTGAGGTGTCACGGCTTCGGGCACCTGGCGGCTGTTTGTCCACGCTTCGCCAGCTCTTCTCGACCCCCCCCCGCCCCCCCCTCTCCGCCCCCCGCCCCCCCCTCCGGGCAGCCACGCCAGGAGGAGCAGAGGCAGCCGGAGCCCGGACCAGAGTTAGCTGGCGGCTGGACTGAGGTTAGAAGGAAAAGGGGAAAGAACAAGAAGATTTCTGATAAAGGCAAAGAGGCTGAGGTTACCCAACCTGCAGCTGCACCTCAGAGACCTGACAGGCAGCCGCCCCAGGGACCTGGGAGAGCATCTTCTTCGATGGTAGCCCGCCCTCCACAGACTCAGGTCCCCCTCTCCTCCTCTCCCCAGCCTCTTCCCATTCAGCCCCAGGCCATCCCCCATCTGCACCCCATTTCTCCCGACCTGCAGCTTCAGCCCCCTCCTCGTCCTCCTCAGTCTTCTTCCCCTCCTTCTCAGCCCCAGTTCCAGATGCATCCCCATCCCTCCCCCCCCCCGCCTCTTTCAGCTCTCCCGCAGAGCTAGTTGCACCGGCGGTTCCTCAGCCGAGGGCAGCCCCCGCTCCCCCTCCTCCTCCTCCTCCACTAGTCGCCCCTGAGGAGTCTGTGTTGCCTATTCCCCAGCCTCCTCCCCCTCCCCCTCCGCTGGCATGACACCCTGAGTCTACACCTTCACCGGAGCAGGCTTCTCTGTCCGCTAGCCCCTCAGTAGCAGACTCCGACGGGCCTCAGCTTCAGGAGAGAGAGCTCCCCCGCGACTTTTTACAGATCTGGCCCCTGGGACTACTTGGATGTGGCCGACCTCGGGACTTTCCCTGCTTGCCTCGACATCAGTATCTTCCTGCTCCGCAAAGGGGCGGATGGGAAGATAGCCGCCTTGGCCCCCAGGGATGGCCCTAGCTTTGCTTTCACATTCCTTAGCGACGGCACCGAGACCTGGACAAACGACTCGGTCTGGGAGGCTCTCAGGGGGCAGACACATGCTCAGGTTTGCTCCTGGATAGGCCCGTCCGGTGGGCAGCTTCTCGAGACTCAGTGGTCCGAGGGTGACGTGCGCCTGCAGTGGCGTTGCGCCGCCAAAATCTTCAGACTGATTGTGATCCTCAGGCCCCCCCTGTCTTGGCCCCTCCCCCAAGATGTCAGAGCCTGGACCCCTCAGAAACTCCGCGCTTTCTACGGCATGACCACTTTAGAGATCTCGAGCTGGCTCGAGAAAGCTTTCGTTCATGGTACCAAAGGCCTCTCGCCTTTGCTGAAGGTGTTGAAGGACGGGCAGGATGACCCCGCCTCCCCCTCCAAACCTTCCCATAAGCGTCAACGCCTCCACTCCGAGATGTCAGCTTCTTCTTCGACTTCGACCGCGAGCAGACAGCTGTTCGCAGCCTCCCAGCCCTCACCATGAGCCTACACCTCGTTTCCTGGAATGTGAACGGGTTTCACTCTTCTGGAACCCGTGGTCCTAGGAAGCTCATTTTGAGACAGGAACTTCAGCCAGCAGTGATAGGTCGTTTGGATGTACTTCTGCTCCAGGAGCACAAGCTTTCTGCGGCTCACTCCCGCAGATGCGGGAAGATTCTCCCTGGATGTTCTCACACTTATTGGGAGCCCTCGATCGGCGCACTGGGGAGGAGTGGTGGTGTTTGTACCTCCGTGGGCGAGCAGCTAGCCCAGGGAGTTTTCGGTCATGGCATGCTGATACCAGGCCGTGCCCTTTGGGTAGGCCTGGAACTGGAGGGATCCAGAGTTGGAGTCCTCAACATTTATGCTCCCACAGATCTCCGTTGTAGAGCCACCTTCTGGAGGACACTTACAGGGATTCTCCCAGACATGGATTCCTGGATTGTTGGAGGTGACTTCAACAATCTGGAGACCTTGGAGGACCAGCAGGGCAGAGGACCGGAGTTTACAGGTATGTCTCAGGCAGAGCAGTCAGCTTGGGACTCTTTTATCTTTGCGACAGGAGGAAGGGACAGTTGGCGAGACCCGTCCTTCCGACGCTGGCACGGGAGCTTGGACTTTTCGTGGGGCTTCCGCAAGGAAGGAGGCAGACTCCTGGAGAGGCTGGATAGATTTTATGTTAGTGATTGGGCCATCGGCAGAGGCGGTCAGGCGGGTATAGTTCCAGGGACGACACTGTCCGACCATGCGCCTGTGTTCTTATCATTAGATTCGGCAGCTCAGTCCCTTCCCCCCCGCTCATGCTGGATTCCTGACTCCATTTTCTCGAGGGAGGATGTGCGCAGCAGTATTTGCAGTCTTTGGGATAGAGACTGGGGCGAGTGCGTGGATCTGGTTGGCTCGGTGGCGCAGGCTTTGCAGGAGTCCAGCCAGATCTGCCAGCTCGCAGCCCTACAGGTTCGACAGGATTGGTGGGGCAGAGAGAGAGCTCTTCGGAGGGACCTCGCCTCCATTCAGCGACTCCAGCAGGCTTCCCCAGGCTCGGAGGAGCTTCGGATCCAGGCCCTTCGAGCCAGAGCCCTTCTGGAGGAGACACTCCAGCGTCGCTCAGAGTTTTCCTATCACGCCTCTCTCTCCTTCTGGGCCCGGAAGGGTGACCGGATGTGCAGGGAGTTCTTCAGGACGCATGGCAAGAGAGCTGCAGGTGATCAGCTTCGGAGTCTCAGGACAGCGGATGGTCACATCGTTACGGATCCGGGGGAGGTCTTGGGGTTGGCCACTGACTTCTACAGGACCCTCTTCCAGCAGGAGCCGCTTGCCCCCCTCGTACTCGACGTGCCTGTGAGGAGGTGTGGAGGCACACTCCATCCCTGGTCCAGCCTAGCATGCAGGCGACGTTGTTGGCACCGTTCACCATGGATGAGATGTTGGAGGCCTTGATGGCCATCGATGGACAGAAATGCCCAGGTGAGGATGGGCTATCCCGGGCATTCTTCACCTCCTTCTGGGACCAGATCCATCAGCCCCTCCTTGCAGCTCTACAGAGGATTTTCAACAGCAGTCACAGATGCCAGAGAGCCTTTCCTCGGGACTGATTTGCCTCATCCCGAAGGGAGGAGATAGACAGGAGATCCGTCAGTGGCGCCCGATCACTCTCCTTACCACTGCCTACAAAATCCTCGCCAAGATGATCAGCGCCAGAGTTCGGCCTCTACTCCCAGACCTCATCCATGACACTCAGACAGGCTTTGTCCAGGATCGCAGTATCCTGGATAATGTCTTCACCTTTTCAGAGGCGGCGGAGTGGGGCTCAGCACAGCGGATCACACCTTGCCATTCTACTTCTCGACTTTGAGAAGGCCTACGATCGAGTGGACTGGTCCTTTTTGGAGGGGACTCTGGAGCGGCTAGGTTTCCCAGCAGGTTGGATTCAGGGTATCTCAGCTTTGTACAGGGCAGCTTCTAGCAGGGTCATCATTGGAGGCAGGATGGGTGAGCGCTTTAGCTTGGAGAGATCAGTGCGTCAGGGCTGCCCCCTTGCTCCTTACCTGTTTCTCTTCTTCGCCGAGGCTATGACTTACTACCTTCGGGCGAGGTCTACAGGGATCAGGGGTGTTCGCCTTCCACTCCGGGAGGACACAGAGCTTTTGGACTCGGAGTACGCAGATGATACAGCCCTGTATGTCCACGACGATGAGAGGATGCTAGAGAGGGTGCGGATGGCCCTGGAGGTCTTCTGCTCGGCCGCTGGTGCGAAAATCAACTGGAACAAATCAGTTGGTTTTCTCACAGGCCCCGGGGCGTGTTCTCAGTGGGGGAGGTTTTTGGGTTTCAGATGGATCCCACGGGGACAGACAGCTAGATACCTTGGTTTTCAGGTTCGCCTAGACATCACGCCAGCTCAACAGTTTCTCCCGGTGCTAGACTCCATCCGACGGAAGCTGGCTTTCTGGAGCACTGCTAAGCTTTCCCTTGCAGGTCGTGCCCTGGTAGTTAACCAGGTCCTCCTAGCCACGGCTTGGTATGTGGCTTCCTGCTGGTGTTTCTCGAGATCCAGCGTGGCACAGCTCAGGAGGCTGGTTCGGAACTTCCTTTGGTCCGGGGAGGATGGTCTCAGAGATACCAGAGCCAGGGTTGCTTGGAAGACAGTCATTCTTCCGCAAGCTGAGGGTGGCCTGGGGGTCATCGATCCAGAGCTTCAGAGTCAGGCCTTGTTAGGCAAGCTTGTCATCCGCGGTTTGACCCCGGGGGGGCAGACGTGGAAGATGTTACTTCAGCAGGGAGTCGGTTCTTGTGTCCCACGCCGAGGTGGAGAGTGGCTACCGTCCCTCAGGTGGATCTTCACTTCCGCCCTGCTCACTCAGCCCCGTTCCCCACTCGTTCGTAGCCTCCTCATGGTTTGGAGGCGGCTCCGCCTCAGTCTCATTCAGTCCCCTCCTAGCTGCTGTCAGGAGGAGATCGATCGCCAGCCGCTTATCTGGAACGGTCAGGTCAGAGATGCCGAGGGCCTTCAGTTGGGGGAGAGATCACATATCAGGTGGGATGGCTGGATGAGGGGGCCAGCCCGGTCCCTTCGAGTTTGGAGGGATACGTACAGACATCTGGAGACGGCTGATCTTGCTGACGCAGCTGGAGGTGCACGTGGAGCCCAGGCGAGACGCACGGAGATCGACGGCGCGATCCCAGCTGATTTTGTTGGTTCCACCTGAGCCTCAGGTCCTCATGCCTGGTGACGCCCGCTGGCTGGGACAGTTCACCCCCCGTGGCATCCCACTGGTGATAGCAGGACGTATGGATGACTCCTCTATCTCCTTCTTCGCGGTTTTTGGGGATGGACGACTCAGGAGAGAGGATGCGCTCATCGACCCCCTACTCCCATGGCAGAGGGTTCGGGTCGTAGGCCTTTTGGGGAAGGTCTGGCGTACCGATCCTAGCATCGAGCAGGACCAGATGCAGCTTTGGCGTCTCTGGCTCTGGGAGGGGCGGGCCTTGTCAGAGCTTGATTGGGACCCAGGAGAGTGGTGGTGGCCAGAGATTGTGACAGGACAGGGGCCGACCTCCTTCTTCGCCTACAGCACGACTCTGGACAGGCGAGTTCTTGGGAGGATGCAGAGCCGCCCCCCCACCCAGCGGCCCAGCTGGTATGCACAGGGTATTTCCAGGTTCTTTTTGCAGGCATTCTGGAAGGCCTTGTGGGAGAGCTGGCGGCCGCAGAAGATCTCATACTTCCTGTGGCTTCTTGCCCACAAAGGTCTTCCAGTGGGGAGCTGGTTGCGGCAGATAGGCCAGGATGGATGCTGTCAGATTTGCCATGAGGATGAGGAGTCACCAAAACACTGCCTATGGAGCTGCACTCGCGCCCAGGAAGTGTGGAGGTGGACTTTCGGGATTCTTACTCGCGCAGCACCAGAGCTAGGATTGATCACTTGGGGCGCGTTCTGTTGGTGCAGCACCGCACCTGGTCTTCATCACTTATTCGAGGCATGCCAACAGGACCCCACTTTCCTTATCACACAGGGGACGTGGGGGCCGCTCGAGGGTATCCCGCAGCACCTAGCAGAGGCTGATACAGGAGTTCGAGAGAGGCAGCCAGTCTGGGAGATTATTAGCAGCATTGCAGGGTGGCACATCTGGACCTCGCGCTGCGCGCAGATCCTCAGTGGCACCTCCTTATCGACTGCCCAGATCATGACGGAGATTTGGAGCGAGATTATTCATACCCTCAGAGGCCAGTGGGACCAGATTCAGGGAGATTCCCGGGCCGGTCAGGAGAAGCGGAGACGCTTCCTCCGGGCTTGGGACACACAGGGCCCTTCTTCGAGCAGACTTCGCAGGGCCTTCGGTGGCACTACTCACCACCCCGATGGCTGTTCATTCACACTCGTCTTATCCCTCCGTGAGAGTATGATTTATTTTGTTACCTTTTAGGGCTGTGTCCGATTTGTGAACGCAGCCCGTCAGCTACAAGCTGACCTTTTGTATCTTGTTCTCGAAGTAATATAATTAGCACTGTTTTTTCGGCAAAAAAAATACTTTCCACTTTTCACTGGTAATCTGAAGTGGAAGCAACATGCTTTAGCTAGCATTGCTTGAACTTCATAACCTAATCCTCTTCATAGATTTTGCTTTTGGACCACCAGTAAGAAAGATTTAATGTCTATCTAGATGTTTTAGCACTTGGAAGAACCTAACATGCCGAATGTTATCAAACTCACATACAGCACGTGACAAGAGGCTCTTTTTATTCCCCGACTGCTGCTCGAGCTACATTGGGGCCAAGCCTATAAATATGGCCTAGCCCCCCTCTATTTGTGCACCTTCTTGTTACAGGGCCTATGGCCCTCAAATTGGACCAACCAGCCTTAGCTGCTGACTGGCCTGCAGCCCATGTGGCAGCAGCACATAAAGCTGCCTACATGGCTTCTCGTCTACTGCAGCTTCTATAGAGATCCATGTTCTGACCATGTGACAGCCTTCCATGCTTCCCAAATGGCAGCCTTCTCTCTCTTGGTTCAGCCCCTGCGGCATGCTTCACTTCTGCCCATGTGGCAACTATCTATTCCCATCCCATGCAGTATAGTCATCCTCCCCCATGTCCTGCTCTATCTATTCCCATGCTACTAGCCATCCTCCCCCATGTCCTCCTCATATGGGGACTCACAGGTGGGGAGCTGACCCCTCCTCATATGGGGGCTCATAGGTGGGAGCTGACTCCTAGATCCCAACAAGGTAACTTAATGCCATTCCAATTACATATCATTTTTTGAGTATTGCGATGTCCTTTACATATTGTGTTTGCAATATCTAGATTGCATTGGACCCTCTTTTTCCATGTTGTCACTTCTGGACATTGTCTCATGCTTTAGCTTTGATTGCTTTTTTGCATCAGGTTATCAATTGTCCATTGTTGTCATCAACTACGTTATGAATTGACATTGCATTTTTCTCATCTGAATACTCTTGGAGTATCTGAGCTGCTTCTCTCCATCAATTTATTTCTTATGCTGGTTGAATTGGCCAACCTAGTGGAACTTGATCATAATCTGCCATATCTTTAAGCATATCATTTTTTGGTAATGTATGTGCTGAATTTTCTGCATTTGCTATTGTTTGCAATGAGTTTCATCCGTCCATGTTTGCCAATCTCTGTTAATGGTTCTCTTTCTTAGAGGCTAACTCATCTTACCATACATTCTACTGAAATCCTGTCACTTGTTACTGATAGTAGTGCTCATTGACGGAGTCTTATCCGATATGGTAGTGATGCTCACTCTTGGAGGCTTAAAGAGGCTTACTCATTTGGCTATACATTCTCCTAGAATCCTTACAATTGTTACTAATAGCATATGCTCAACTGATGGAGTCTTATCCGATCTACCAGTGATGCTCATTCTTGGAGGCTTACCCAAACTGTTAGGAGTCTTACCCAGGCTGATGGTCTTGGACCTTTTACCCATTTGGTGACTCTACAATTGTTGGGTCATCATGGTGCTTGTTGATTGAGTCTTATCTGTTCAATAGATTTGAAGATAGCGGTTGCTTCTCTTGTTGAAGTCTTAAATCTACTCTTCAGGACTTTGTTGACGTTCACCTTTCATAAAGTCCACCAATTGTTGTTGGCTATCATTCCTCTTCCTTTTCTACCATTTCGATTTCTAAAATACTCTTGTTAGCATTTGATTTTTTTTGCAATGCTTTTCTGGTACTTGCTAATTTGTAGAGCTTTGCTTTCTAGATTGTTGCCTGACTTTGAAGTTCTCCTTGTGTTTGGATTTTGTCAATCTTTCAGACCATTGACTTCTCCACCTGATGTTGTACTTGGTTGACTTACAGCTTGTCTTCTCATTGATTTGTCTTTTCTTGTATGTTCTACCTTATTCTAAGAGTTTTCACCACTCTTTTGTCGTTGGTGCTACACTTCATGATGTTCTCCCTTTGATGGTCGTCTCCCTCTTAAGCCTTGATTCATGAATGGTCGGATTTGTGTAGTTCTCATCAATCATGAATAATTATCTATTGACTTGATCAATGCACACAGTTTCCTATTGCTTGTCATGTTTGTTGATGTCAGTTGACGACCCTTTTGTTGCTTTGTTCTGCACTCACTTTCGTTCACGTCCTTTATTGTGGACAATGGTCTGTAACACTTTGCATTTGCACTTGTCACCTTCTTTGGCATAATGTGCTGAATTTGCACATTTGTTAATAAGATGCTCATATGTTGATGGCATATGAACTTTCTGCATATATGTTGATTATTTGATGCTGAAAATATCGTTGCATTGATTGGATGTCAAATAGTGCAACATTTCAGTTTTGATTGTTGGTGCAGACTAATGCTTGAAGTAATACTTTTCCTTTGATGTACTGAAAGAGCAGGTGAAGGCTGCAGTGAATTGAAAGTAATTTGAACCAACTTATGAATGAAAAATGCCCAAAATAGTGGCTCAAATCGGTACGTTAATTAGACCTTGAAATGATGCCAAGTTTATGAGAGATTTTGTTCAAAACTGGGATTTCAATGTGTGAGAAGTATGTTATGGCTTTCCGTATCTGCCACGTGGCATTTTTCCTTTCTTGTTTTTCACTGTCGCCACCATCACGTATTCAACCATTTGCTTCAAATCATTTTTTCTTCTGGGCTGCACTAATTCTGTGCCTGGTGCCACGTGCTGCTCGTGTTTTGATACTGCGTGTGTGTGAGTTCAATGAGTGGCTTGCTTTGGTATGCATTGCATATGTGCATTGTTGTGTAATATGAGCTTTGTTATGAGTTCACTGAATGGCTTGCTTGGAATAGTTCAGTATGCATCGAATAGATGCACTGTTGTGAGTATGAGCTTGGTTATGTGAACACCTGCATGATGCTTGTGAGTGCTGTAAGTGTCTAGGTGTATTGCGCTACGTGTTGCCACTTTCCTTGTTTGCTAGTTTTGTGCGGTTGCATGTCACTGCGCTTGGTGGATGTTGTGTATGTGAGCTGTGTGTCTTATGTGTGTTATGTTTCCCAGGGTTGTGTGGCTAGGATTTAAGTGCTATAAAGCTATGATTGTTTTAGGAGCCAAAATGCTCCTCAACTACGTTGGCGAGCAGCCTGATCTATAGCGTGGCCTTGCACTTTCATATTGTAGCCTATTTGTGAGTTCTCCTTGAGCTATGCCTCGAGCAAAGGCTCAAGGCTAAGTAGCCTTCATTGATTAAGCCATGGAGGGCCACAAGAAAATATCTATTGGCATAGGAACAGCATTCAAAGTGCTTCTAACTGGTTGCACCTTTCTCTTTCAAGTGAAGTTGCACCTGAGCAAGGCGTCAATCCTCTTGAAACTGATGCAAACCAAAGATGGTATGCCACATGAGTAACTATGCATCCACATGCTCCTCGCACCGCTGTCTCTTTTCACACACAAAAAAGCTCTGGATGACAAGTCAGATGCCTATAGACAATCTATGGAGGAGAGCTCTGAGACATCCACCCATCAAAATCTCTAAACTGCTTCTAAACAAAGTATGGCTGAAATTTGAATTCTCAGCAGCAAGCGAGAACATTGGTTTCAAGAAGAGGTGGGTGATTTTCAGCAAGGCAAGCAAGAAAATCGTTTGTGAGCTTAAACAAGTAGGAACTCTCTAGAAGAAATTCACATGCAGAGTATAGATGGAACTACAATATCTAGAGCTTGCTTTTCCTCCCTTAAAAAGCTCAAGTCTACTAGTAGTGGCACCTGTGGCCAACCGGTTGTTCATGCTTCCTAGGAGCAAAATCCCCTTTACCCTACTTCCTGTGTGCCCATGCATAGTGCCTCAACCCTCATCCAAAACTCATCATACCACAAGAATCTTACAAGTTGTAAATGAAGGAATGCCAAGGCAAGATCATGGATACTGATGCAACAGTCCTTTTTTTAAAAATCACAATTATCTCTGGAGGAGCGGCCATTGACCATCATGCAATTGCTGCCCAATTAGCTTCTAGCCTACAATTGTAATCTATGTTCTCATTGCAACTTGCAAATCACAATTCTCTACTCTCATCGCAATTCCAGGTTGTACCACACATCATGCCACAACAAATTGCTTGTAAGCTACAAGCGTGCATTTTGCTTTTTGACATAGCTAAATCAAGTCCATGATTTTTGCCTCTCCATGCCCTGATGTTGGAATAGATAGGTCACCTCCCCGCTTGTGAGCGCCCAAATGAGGAGAGACACCTGCTTAGGTTTGGGAAGAAAGGGCTGCTGCATGGGCAGAAAATAAGGATGACATGTGAGCAGATCTGGTGGCAGAAGCACAGGCCAGATGGGCAGCATCATGGCTGCCATGCAGGTGTATACATCATGCCACGTGGGCAGAAGATGAAGCCACCACATGGACAGAAGACTGACATCATTCTGGGATTTGACAGGCTCCATCCATTAGGGCAGACCAATCCACATGCAACTGGCAAAGAGCATGCTCACCATGGGGCTATTCATGGACCCAAAGTAATGGGCCAATGGCTGGCATAGAGGGCCCTCAAAAGGGGCTGAAAGGATGGCACAAATGCCCAACAATGGAGGCTAGGGGATAGAGGTTTTATTGTTGGGATTATAGGGGCCACCTCTCCACCTCTGAGCCCCCAAATGAGGAGGAGATAGGGGAGGTACACCAGCATCATATCTGGGACAACAGAGAGGCCACGTGAGCAGATCCAAAAGCTACCACGTTGCCAAATCTGACAAGTCAAGAAGCCTGCTGTCATGAGGGGGTGATTTTTGGAGCATGCATGTTGGCCTGCATGTGGGCAGGACCCTAGGAAAACAAGGATTGAGGGCATGGGCTGCTTGATGTGCTAGAACCCATAGCCATTGTGCCTTGGGGGTGAATTTTGTGGTTTGGACCAAGAGGGGGGGAAAGAACCCTTAGGATCCAAAGTTGGTCATTGGAATGGTCACCATAGAAGGGGCAAGGGGCAAATGTACCTTAAATTGGTCATTGGTGATGACCAACTAGAAGGCATGGGGGCAATTTAAGATGTCCAAAGGGCAAATAAATCGTGGGCTGCCACGTGGCTAGCCCATGCAATTGAATTTGGAAAGAAAGTCCATGGAAGGCTCTTGGCAAGTCAACGAGAAGGGGCGGGATGGACAACAGGGAGATGGCGCATGCGAGAGCACATCGCAGGCTTGCTGGATGTGGTATGGGAACATTGCTGGGCTAAAGGCAGAGAGGCGTGGGGCATTGCGGGATTTGTAGAGAGCTCATGCTGCTAGTCGGGTGGAGCACCGGCCATCAGCAAAGGAGTTGATGCAGGCCACAATCCCCAATGGGTGACTTAGGCGGTTGATAAGGCCCCCTTCTCATTGATGGCGAATTGACTTGGGAAAGGCTTGTTGCATATGACAAACATTCCCTTAGTCGCGAGCTGACAGGAGGAGGGCGCTAGATCGTTGAAGTGCTATCTGACGACACCTTGAGTCATGGGCTCGTGGCTGGTCGCACAGGCCAAGGCTTGGTATTGCCACTGAGCCCTTAAATAATAGGCTAGTTCTTGTGGTTGTACCATAGAGTGGTCTTATGGGCTCATCTTTCGATGGTCTTGATGCCTCGGGTAAGGAAGATTCAATCAAAGTGATTGTGCAGGGGGTAAGGCTTTGATAAGCACTCTTGAAGAGGAATACGGGGGATAAGGCTTGGTAAGCACTCCTGTGAAATAGTAAATCAAGGCTGAAAGGAACTTTGAAGCAGCTGAATGCACGGAAGGCAGCTTCACAAGAGGTTCCAAATCTTTTGGCAGGTATCATGTTTCATGGGAGAACATGTTTTTTTTGGTTCCCCTAGGAGATGGGTCACATGAAGGCAGTGGTTGCTAGGCAGATGTGCTAGGCAGATGGCACATATTTGGTACCCGGGAATCCAGAGATGGAAAGTATCCCTAGAACCCAGAGAGGGATAGCACAAGTGTGACTAACATAGTGTTTGTTGTGTTGTGATGCAAGCTTATGGGAAATAGGTTGATGTATCAGGATGTATGCTGCCCATAGGGTGAGAGACTATTGGTAGTGGCGGTCCTGAACAGTGGTGGGGAAATCTTATGTATGCTTTCTTTCTCTGCATTGAGCACATGGATGGCTAATTGGGCACTAGTGACAGCTATGGGGAATTGTGTGGCCAAGTGTGGTTATTAGTGATGACAGTTCCAAGCTGTGTGCAAGCTTCTTGGATTAGGGATGAAGACCTACTGCCAGGAGTGGTGAGATCAGTGAACAACAAAGGCTATGTAGGGTATGTGGATGTGCATTGCTTGGGAGTAGAAGAATGGGACCGGCAACTTCTCATTTCTCTACTCCGACCACATGGAAATGAAGGAGGGGAGAGAGTCCATCAGCCCGTCAAAGCTTCTTTTCCTAGGAAGCTCAATTTTCTTTGGTACGACGGAGAGACTGAACCTTTAGTGTTGATTTCGTGGCTCAATCAATTCGAAAGCTACTTTTCGGTTGTACCTACGAATGGCAACGAGAGGTGTATTCTTGCATCGATGCACCTGACAAGCGAGGCAGTCACCTGTTGTTGGCACAAGTGGTAGAAGGACCACTATGATGCAGACAAGGAGACACCGCATTATGGGTGGACGGAGTTCGTGAAAGATATTAGAAAATGAGTTTGAAATCTATTTTCAGTTGTGCCTATGAATGACAACAAGAATCGATGCACCTCACAGGCGAGGCAGTCACCTGGTGGCACAAGTGGCAAAAGGACCAATATGATGCAGACAAGGAGACACCTCATATTCGGTGGACGGAGTTCGTGAAAGATATTAGAACACGGTTCATGCTGCCTTAGTACCTGGATAGACTACAAAAGCAGTTCTATGAGATGCACTAAGGGGATACGGAGATGCTGAATCATTACACCAATAAGTTTACTCAGGTGCCCATACAATTACAGTAGGAGAACAGCCAGAAGCTGAGCAAGTTTCTCCATGGGCTGCATACAAACATCCATTGGTAGGTTTGTCATTTCCGGCCATGGGATTATGAGAGTGCATATGAGCTTGCTCAAAATCTCAAGCTCATGCACAAGGGTCAAGGATCCAAGTAGGTCAATAGTAAGAAGTCCTAGGACTCGTCGGTAGGCGATGGTGGGAAGAAGTCCAACAATGGGTAGCAAAATGAGAAATTGACAGTTATAGCCGGTACTTGGACGCAGCGACACAAGCAGCCTATGCCAAAGAGAACCAATGCTTCCATTGTCATGTTCTAGGCCACAAGAAGAAGGATTGCCCGCACTTCAAGAAGCTTCAGTCCAAAGGAGCCACGTCAAGAGGTTCATCTACAGCTTTGATTATGGCAAAGACAACCTCACTGGTTATAGAGGAGATTGAAGATTAGAAGAAGGGGTAGCCTCGTGAAGTTTCCCACTATGTTTTAGTTCTATGGCCAAATTAGTGGCCAAGAGGTCCTCATCCTCGCAGATTCAAGGAGTTCTGAGGACATCATCTTAGCGAGCCAAGTTGAATCTCACCCCCACAGAGACCATTGCCTTGAATGGCGCATTTACGCGACACCATGTAGAGGGCAAGATGGAGGCAACAATAGCCACTTTAAAGATCTCAAGGTGGGGACAGAGACTTGAACATTCAAGGTCGCACCTACTCAAGCAGGGGATATCATCTTGGGAGCCGGATGGTGGCACTAGTTTGAAGTTTGATCTCACTATCAACATTAGGGTTTGGACCTCAAAATTCCAGACCATGGGTAAGTTTATTGCTTGGCTCAAGGATACTCTTCATCAACCTTTGATTTCAGCAATTCAAATGGCATGAGAGATCGGCCAAGGGGGTGAGATGTACATAGTCTACATCAACTCCACCACTACAGCCACTCTAGATAGGACCCCCCAACAAGAAGCTTTGCTTCAGCAATACCAAGGCATTTTTCTCACATCGAGTCTTCCTCCAGCCTTACCTCCAAGTGATTCCTAGATCATAGCATCCTTGCCGTCTCAGCAAGGGGATGGAAGAGGAGCTTGAGCAGCAGTTAGAGGAGTTGTTGCAAAATGGCTTCATACATCCCAGTAATTCTCTATATGCAACTCCGACCCTCTTCGGCAAGAAGAAGGATAGTATAGCCCAAATGTGTGTGGACTACAGTGCATTGAACAAGTGATAGTCAAGAGTAGATTTTCCATGCCAAGGATGGACTACATTTTGGAACGCCTAAATGAGGCCAAGATATTTTCAAAATTTTTTTTTTTTTTCAAAAATAGACTTCCATTAAGTACTAGAGCAAGCTCAATGTGGTAACACATCATGGCATGCATGAAAAAAACTCCTCCAAAAGAGGTATAAAATACCAAGGTTGACACTGAAAATACCATCTCAACCTGTGGAAGACTGAGAGAAGAAGGGAGAGTCCCTCCATTCCCTGAGAAAAGCAGCCCTCCTAGCAGAAGCTGCTTGAGAGGACCCCTGCATGCCCATCCAAATGGCCATTAGTGTGTGTATAGTGTCTTCCCATATACTCGCCATGTTCTGAAAGGAGTGAACTTGGGATCCATCCAATGCTTTTGTACACCTGGCTCTCCATATATGCCACACTGATATCCTTGCTAGTATCTCCAAGGAAGAGTCCACTAAGGTATGCATAGCCCGGAAGGGTGAGGCAGGAACATTGTCCAAAGAACATGTGTGTCGTCTGACAGCTATAGCCCATGACGAGTCATGCCTATCAAAGAAGACCTGAGGCCTCGAAAGGAAAAGCCAAGCAACCAAACCTTACGTCATGAAGAGTGGGTGCCACCAGATCCGGATCTACGAGCAGCCTTGCGCATAAAGATTGAAGAGTGGGTACCACCAAATCCAGATTTACGAGTGGCCTTGTGCACAAAGAAAGCCCAATATGACACTAGCACCCCTATGGACCAAAGGGCATCACCACTAATTCAATACGAATTTGTGGTGATGCCCTTTGGTCTCACAGGGTCGCTGGGTACCACGAGATCCAAATTTATGAGCAACCTTGCACACAAAGAAACCCCAATATGACACTGGCGCCCCTATAAACCAAAGGGCATCACCACGAATTCAATATGAATTCGTGGTGATGCCCTTTGGTTGTTAGGAAATGGAGTCAGGTTGAGTGAGTTTTATGTGTGTTTTAGTCTAGTGTGTCCTATAGATACCATGTGTCATATTGGGAGATATCCCATATGCACTCTCTAATGTCTAGTGTCTAGATTATATGAGGCTGTACTTGTGTTGTGTGTCACATCATAGGAGCTTTCTCAATGTGAGTCTTTCATTGATTAAGTACTTCCATTTCTCTTTCAGTTCTTTCCATTTCCATTTCCATTAGTTGCATTTCCATTTTTCTTTCAGTTCTTTCCATTTCCATTGGTTGCATTCTTTGCTTTCCTCTTCCTCTTCCTACCCTACCTCCTCTCCCTACTCCTCTATGCTCCAACGTATGGTACCAGAGCCAGTTCTCCTCTCTTCCTTCCTCCTTGCTTCTCCAAGGGAATGAGGTGAGGGAGGCCAAAGGAAGCTACTCTCCCTCTTTCCTTAAGGAGAGTCCACTTTAGCCTCTTCATTCCATTCTCCTCCTCGTCATACTTGGTCACCAATTTGCTTCGCCGCCTTCTTCTTCACCGCGCCGTTTGTGGGTAGAAGACGCATTGGAGCTGCTTCGTGGCTGCTTCGTGGATCTGCTTCGTGTGGTTGCTGCTGCGTGGAGCTGATTCATGGCTGCTGTTGTGGAGCTGATTCGTAGCTGCATGGAGACTTCGTAGTTGCTGCGTTGGTTGCTGTGTGGAGAATTCATGATTACTGCATGGAGCTGTAAGCGTTGATTGGAGACTATTTTCAGCCTATTTGTGGCAATCGTGGCATGAGGAAGCTCGAGCTACCATACTTCATGGAGCTGGTCGTCAATTTTTTGCTGCTATTGTGACTGTCACCATTTGGTACTTCTCTCAAGAAATGAAGTATAATCTTTATTAGAATTGACTTCGGTCAAAGAATGTTGACTTTAGTTAACTAAGAATAAGTTTTATTGTTTTACTTTTGCTTTGCATTGGTAAAAGAGAGCAGTGGAGATGCCCACAAGGGACTAGAATTAGTCCAAGAACTAGGAATGCCCTCTTATGGGTTAAAGTGTTGAAATTTGTTTGTGCAATGTGTAGGACCCAAGAGAGTGCAAAAAGGACCCAAGATTGGGGAGAAAACGCAAAAAGCAGGTCCCACAAGGCTCTAAATCAAGGACAAGGGGGCACCTCTTTAAAAAGAGGGCCCACAAGATTAAAAAGGCGCCTAAAGCCTCCAATTTAGGAAGAAAAGCCTAAAAGCTTGCATTTCATGAAAAAGTAGCTTTTAGAAAGCAAGCCCTAGCTTTTAGCTAGGCCTAGTCTATAAAAGAAGGGCCCTAAGCCTCCCCAAATGTATTGAGAATTGTACTCAACTTCATGCTCTTCTCAAAGCTAGTTATACAAAGTATTTTGCAATAAAGACCTTCAAGGGGGTCCATCCCTTTTTAATGGGCCCTAGTGCTGTGTTTTGTTCTCTCTCTCCCATTTTCGGAGCTCTTTCTTCTGCTGCGAATTGTTTCTTCTCCTTCCATACCAAATTGCGATTTGTTCCAGCATCATGATCTTGGTATTGCAAATGGTTAGTGGTATCAAAGCGCGGTTTTGCTACTTTCCTTGGTGGCAATGATCCAAAGACTCTCCGAACCGATCCGAATAGACTTCCGTCAGGCACAGGATAGTTGCATGGGATAGCAGCAAGCATGAAGTAGCCATATTGCGCAAAATCCTCTAATGGGTTTAAGTGTTGGAATTTGTTGTGCAATGTGTAGGACCCTAGAGAGTGCAAAAAACGAACCAAGATTGGGGAGAAAAACACAAAAAGCAGGTCCCACAAGGCTCTAAAGCAAGGACAAGGGGACGCCTCTTTAAAAACAGGGCCCAAAAGACTAAAAAGGTGCCTAAAGCCTCCAATTTATGAAGAAAAGCTTAAAAGCTTGGCTTTTATGGAAAAGTAGCTTTTAGAAAGCAGGCCCTAGCTTTTGGCTATGCCTAGTCTATAGAAGAAGGGCCCTAGGCCTCCCAGATGTATTGAGAATTGTTCTTAACTTCATGATCTTCTCAGAGCTAGTAGTACAAAGTATTTTCTATTGCAATAAAGACCTTGGAAGGGGGGGGGGGGGTCCAGCCCTTTTTTCTTGGCCCAAGTGTTGTGTTTTGTTCTCTCCCTCCCCTTTCTGGAGCTCTTTCTTCTGCTGCAAATTGTTTCTTTTCCTTCCAGACCAAATTGCGATTTGTTCCAACATCAAAGTCTTGCAACTTTTGCACGTGTGAGTGTCGTACAGGAGAGATTCTACTGCAATTTCTGTTCCAGCCGCCTCAATCTGCTGCAATTAGGGTTTCCAGCCCTTCCGAGTGCCCCAGAATTCCAACGATTTGCTCCAGAGGGCTGATCTCAGTATTGGTAAAGGTTTCAGTGTGACTGTTTGATTCAATCTACTTGTTGAGTTGGCTTCACCACTAAGTTCTGCAATATCTCTCTTCTTTCCTGCTTCATCTTTGCTGAAATGGAGTCTTCTAAGCCTGCTATTATTATCGAGAGATTCTTTGCCAAGAACTTTCCCACATGGCAAACCAAGTTGAGGCTTATTCTTATAAAGCAATGTGTATGGAATGTTGTCCGTGGAAAAGACAAAAAGCCTTTAACAGATGAGAAGAAAATTCTACAATGGGAAAATCTCAATGACAAAGCTCTTGCTCTTATTGGTTTGGGTTTGTCTGATGAAGTTATTCATCACTTAGATTTTGATTACACTACACAAGAATTGTGGGAAAAGCTAGAACGCTTCATCGATCACATACCCCTTCTAGAGGATCGTGCTGCCCTAGTTAGCCGCTCACTCCATGAGGCTACCCTGTATGCCTTCCCGTACACCACACATTTCACTAGACCTCCACCTCCTAGTTTTGTGCCCTGCAATAGTTGGTACGATGAGGAGTGTAAGGCTTTTCACTGACAACTCCGACTCGAGGCCAAATATAGCCTTCCAAGTGAACCTGACACGATACGCGAGTATCGTCGCCTAGTACGTCGGAAGAAGCTGGAATTTGTCCGCCAAAACGAGGATGAGCTATTGAATACTTTGTTCAGGAGCAACTCTAAAGACTTTTGGCACAAGTTTCTTGAGCATAAATCACCTTTACCCCTCACTCAAGTCTGGCACACCTACGCACCTAGCTTGTATGACGTCCCCAACCAACTAGCCCCGGACTTATCACACTCACCTCGCCCTACCATTTGCACTCTATTCACTAGAGGCGGTGTCAAGGACGTGGCATTGAAGCTCCATAACGGCCGAGCGAAAGATCATGAGGGGTTATGCACTAAGTTTATTACATATGGGATTGATGTCTTCGCCTCGATCCTCGCAAGGCTTTTCAATGACGCGGTTTGCCTTGGCTTCCCACACACATGGACCCTCAACACCGTCACGCCCATTCACAAGGCAGGAGATCCCATGAGTCCAAAAAACTATAGGACCATTATGATTGGGCATGTCATGTCCAAGATCTATGCATCAATACTTGACATAGAGGTTAGCAGATCGCAGAGATGCAAGGGCTCAGGGCCGAGGGATAGGCAGGATTTCGACGTGATCAAGATTTCGACGTGATCACGGGACCATGGATCACATACTTGCACTGAGGGGGATCATAGAGGAGGCTAGGTCACAGAAACAGAGAGTATACTATTGCTTTGTGAATTTTCGCAAAGCCTTTGACACGGTCCCACGAGCCCACCTTATCAGACGCCTACAAACACTGGGGTATGACCAGGAGATCATATGGGATGTTATGATACTCTATGAGAGAGTCTCAGGCAGAGTTTGGACAAGTGTTGGATGGACAGATGAGATTATGAGCACCATTGGGGTCAAACAGGGTTGCCCATTGTCACCAACCTTGTTTGGCCTCTACATAGACAAGCTCGAGACCTTTATGGGATCACTGCGAGGGGCTGGTTGCTCTCTCGCCGGCACGCTCATTCATATACTCTTATACGCGGATGACGTGGTTCTAATGTCCTCATCTGCTGAGGGCCTCTAGCGACATCTAGATGCACTATAGGTTTTTGGTGAATCACATAACCTGAAGGTCAACCTTGGCAAGACCAAGGTAATGATCTTCAACACATCTCGAGTTGTCATGCGCAGTGAGCAGTTCACATTTGATGGATCACCAGTTGAGATCGTCTCCTCATATACTTACCTGGGGTCATCTTCTCTAGCTCGATTTTCATGATGAGACCAGTGATGCAAGCCCGTTTGAGCTGGGGATATGCCTCCTTTTCTCGCCTGGAGAGACAGTGCTTCCAATGCCTCCTTTGCTCGCCTGGAGAGACAGTGCTTCCACTCACACTTTCAGGACCCTCGGACCAAGGCTCTTCTTTTTGACTCCTTGGTTCGACCAACAGGCATGTACATATGTTGGATAAATTGATGTTTAGGGTACACACTTATGGACATGGTCATGTGGTGTGTGTGTGCCAGTGTGCTAGTGCTTGTGTAGGACATGGTGTGAGTGCTAGTGAGCACCATGGTAGGTGTGTCAGGTGACTCATCAATTAGGTGTCATCCATCTAGGTGTGATTGAGATAAGTTAGGGACTTGGTGGCTAGTTTGATGGAGGACTTGTGGGTGTTACTGATGGAGACAATCAGGGAGATAATCATGGATCTGGAGCCACCTACTCAGGGGCATTCCACTATAGGTAACTCTACTCATGAATGAAATCACTACTTGTCATTGCTCTCATTTGCTCACTTGCTCTTGCTCTTGCTCATGCTCCATTTCTAACATGGTATCAGAGCTATTTCCTCAAGGAATGTGGAGACTTGAAGATAACGATCCTCACCAACATGGAGTTGCCCTGAGTTGAAAGATTTGCTGCCCCGACATAATGTTACCTACGTGAAAATGAGCTAGCTGCAAATCTGCTGAACTGTCCCGCAATTCTTCTCTGTCAATTTTCGCCAGCAACAGTCACCAAATCCGCCACCATTTCTCTACTAAGTGCCTGCAATGAGCTTCCCAAACTGCCTGCCATTCTCCTATAGCCCGCAATTCTCTTGCTTTTCCAGTGGTAGTCGGTCCCTACGAACTGCGTGATTGTAGTCGTGTCGTAAACAATCTAGTCTATGTAATCAACTTCTTGATCGTCACCCCACCAGGCTTGACACCAATGCTCCCCGTATCCTCCGTTCGCATTTCCGTCCAAGCTAAAATATATGTCGTCACCGTCTTCAACAGGCTCCATTTGATTAGAGGTGTGAGCGGAAGCACATTGTAAAGAAATGGCTTAACAACAACCACGTGGGATTCGTCGTCCTATACGCTTTTACGTTTTTCTTCTGCAACTTCGGGCCCAACACGACGACCTTCATCGTGCATGCATAGATCTTTCTAGCCAGGTTCTGCACTATGTGCCATGGGAAATTGTAGCAGGCCTAGAGATATCCTTGGTCGAATTATCAAGAGCCAGATGGGCAAGCCATTTACTTTGGCGAAGGTTTTATAACAATAGATTGAGGTTTTGTTTGTATACGAAGACCACACGGACACTTTCGACGAAGGTTGCGATGTGAGATCGTCCAAGTTATACGTCGATGATATTGGGGAGCTCGCCTTTGCATGCTAAGTTGGGCTCATTTCTTGAGAGACCCTATTCTATGTTGATGATACTGTTGATTCAAGGATTATTTCTCACACTTAGATCGCAACTCCAGAAGACGTCAAAACGCTTGCAGCATTGATACACAAATTTTGTTGCAGTAGAGTTTCATAGGAGATTGGGGAGCACATCAAGGTTTTAGATCAATCCAAATCCCTCTTATGGAGTCTCTTTCTCATAATGAAGTCACAGCAGCTAGGGATGCACAATATGACAAAGCAATGGCCCTTATTGGTATGAGGATGGATAACAAATTGCTTCATCACATTGATCTCAATGCTTCAGCCACGGAGATCAAAACCAAGCTCGAGAATCTTTACGCCACATCTGAACAACGAGCGCTATTTGTTATATTGCATGATCTATCACTCTTGATAGATAATGGTTAGTGTCGTATGCTTTTCAATGTGGTCAATAAGGTCCTCTGCCATGGATAGTCCATCCTAAAATGATATGTTATTTCCATTTTAGTTAGTCATGTTTGCCTCCTTTGAGTCATATGTCCTATGGTGATACCCAAAGACACATGTACCAGTTGGACTCTCTTATTGTAAACCGAGGTAACCTGATTTGGAGTGAGATCATGGTGGAGCTAGGATGTCCACATGAGTCTACTGCCAATGCAACTGGAGTGAGAACAAGGTCGGGAGCATGGAAACCATGTAGTATCCCATTGTCTACTGCTAGGGTAGAAGGTCATCAATTTAAGGGGGGGTATGTTGGATAAATTGATGTTTAGGGGACACACTTATGGAAATGGTCATGTGGTGTGTGTGTGCCAGTGTGCTAGTGCTTGTGTAGGACATGGTGTGAGTGCTAGTGAGCACCATGGTAGGTGTGTCAGGTGACTCATCAGTTAGGTGTCACCCATCTAGGTGTGATTGAGATAAGTTAGGGACTTGGTGGCCAGTTTGATGGAGGACTTGGGGGTGTTACTGATGGAGACAATCAGGGAGATAATCATGGATCTGGAGCCGCCTACTCAGGGGCATCCCACTATATGTAACTCTACTCATGAATGAAATCACTACTTGTCATTGCTCTCATTTGCTCACTTGCTCTTGCTCATGCTCCATTTCTAACATCACCCAAGCTTCTTATAATACGTACACTTGAGAGGCTTGAATTTGTTTTTACCCTTAAGATATAATGCCACTTCCTCATGGATATGGTCATCCTTATGTCTTCTATCGTGATCAATGAGCATTGCAACCATCTCATCGAATTTCATATCCCGTGCCACATGAAGTGCTGGAATAATGTCGTGATATTTAGGAATATCCTCAATGCTGGAAAGAAGGACATCAACCTAATCTTCTTCCCCAACAAGGGCATTCAACAGAACAAGTTGGGTAATGAGAGATTCCAAGGTTCAATTATGCATTGAAGAGTTTTCATGCTTCATATGAAGCTTAAAGAATGTCTGTCTGGCTCAATGTGAAATCCAACATCTCTCTCTTCCTCAAGAGGTAGATGAGGATGATGAGTTTGTTTCCTAAATCTATCAATGGGTCATGGGTACCCCACCCTGGGTAGTTTCCCAAAAATAATTGTAATAATCTCATGAGTGTTTGTCTCCTTGAGTCAATAAAGGTTCTCAGCCTTGGATAGTCCTCCTAAAATGATGTATTGCTTTGTTATGTTGGGCTCCATGTCACGAATTACTCCCATTTTGGAGCCAGGAGGGGGATGTATTGTGGGTGCCTCATTGTATTGGTCTTTGATGGGTCTTTTTATCAGGCCTGGCCGAGTTCTAGGATGTTGGTGTAGCCCCTAGACCTATGAGTTGGTCATGTAGCCATGCTAAGACATGAGCCTCTAAGTCATGCGGAGTCTCAAGCCATGAGAGTGCTTGGATCAACCTTTGAACATGCTTAGACTTTAGCCTCTGAGTTACATGGGGTGCACAGATTAGTAGATCCCATCATTACCATGTTTTGTTCCTGGTTCCATTCTTGTAGTCCCTCACCTTTCCTCCATGGCGGGGTGTCAGGAAATGGAGTCAAGTTGAGTGAGTTTTGTGTGTGTTTCAGTCTAGTGTGTCCTATGGATGCCACGTGGCATATTGGGAGATATCCCAAATGTACTTTGGTACACTAATGTTTATTATCTAGATTATATGAGATTGCACGTGTGTTGTGTGTCACGTCATAGGAGTCAACTTCAGGATTTCTCAATGTAAGTCTTTCATTGATTTAGTACTTCCATTTCTCTTTCAGTCCTTTCCATTTCCGTTTCCATTAGTTGCATTCTTTGCTTTCCTCTTCTTCTTCCTACCCTGCCTGCCTACTCCTCTATGCCCCAACATTCTTTGCTTTCCTCTTCCTCTTCCTACCGTACCTCCCTACCTCCTCTCCCTACTCCTCTATGCTCCAACATTGGTCTCATAGCTCCGTGCCTTGAATTGGCACAATGGGATCAACCATTCGATGTGCGGACCAATGCTAGTGATTATGCCACTGGAGCAGTCCTAAAGCAGAACAGCCACACAGTTGCATTCGAGGGGTGCAAGTTGATTCCAGCTGAGACCAAATACTCAATTTATGACAAGGAATTATGTGTTGTCTTCAATGCCTTAAAAACATGGAAACGTTTTTTATATGGACCAGATTTCACTGTTTGCACAGATCATTAGACCTTGCGGTGGCTTTAGACCATGCCAGCCGTTCAGTGGTTGGACCACCAGACTCAATAGAGCTAGACTTTTTAGCAATTTGTATCAACCAGGGTGGGAGAATTTCATGGCGAATACTCTTAGTAGACAAGGAATGGTCACTTCCATCTCCATAGTGCAAAAGTCCTCTCTAGTAGACATGCACAAACAGTACCATATTGATCCAAATTTTCATGTGCATTGGTACAAAGTCATGCTTGATGACCAGCCCAATGACTATGCTATACGTGATGGGTGGTTGTTCTTTAGAGGACACCTTTGTGTGTTGCCCACATTCCATGCTACCATCCTCCATGATATGCACAATTCCATAGCCAGGGGACACAGAGGAACTGCAGGCACTCTCAAGCTAAGTTGCAGGAAACGTCAGGGAAAATAGGGAAATGCCGTTTCCCTACGTTTTCTAAAGCTTGATGTTTCCGAAACGTGGAAACACCTTGGAAACACCAGCTCTTACCTGCAGTGCTCGTCCACCGAAAAATGGCTAGTGGTCTCCACCACCAACGATTGGTCGGTGGCTCGTCTGTGGTCATCAAGCTCTCTGACAACGCTCTTGTGGCGATGAGACACACCACATATCGTTAGACGGACCTTGTGGTGATGAATGATGGTGCATGCAAAGCTTGTGGTGATGAGCAACGAGGCTAGCGCTGAACCTTCATCCACCATATGTTGCTCTGACGGAACAATCCACCAACATTTCGGTGGTTTGCATGCGTGTGTAAAGACATTCCAAATTGGAATGCATGCGGGCATCTTTATAAGCGCCTTGCGTAGTCTGTCGCACTCCATCGCTGGGTATGAAGACGCTCAAGTATCATACAAAATTCTTCTTTAGCCCTTTCATTCCTTTCTTTCCTCCCTCTCCATGAACGATGGCGCCAATGACGATAATCTGTAGTGCTTCTGTATGCATTGTGTGCCGAGAGATGTGATATTTCTCAGTGCACCTGCCCGCTCAAGCTCGCTTCTGCTCTCTCCCTTGATGATGCCATCCGTCAAAGGGCACTCAACTGCAAGTGCATAAGCTTTATTTGCACGCCTGAGTGGTATTGCCCGTTGTACCAACGACTTGAGGCTGCTAGCTTGGGTAAGAGGCGAAGAAGGCGTTTACCAGATTCGTCTCACAGTAAGGTGTTTTTCAAGTTCGAAGATGCCACGGTCTACACAAGATCCCGAGCCACTTTGAAAGTATGCTGCAGAAAAGGGCAGCTTTGGCAAAGGAGGGAGCGAGAAGTGGTCGTGCTCTTTTTGTGGATGCAAAAGTTGTGTCTCGTACTCTCGTGTGCATGCTCATCTTCTAGGAATAAAGAACATGGGTGTCCAAGTTTGCAAAAAGGTGCCAGCAGATGAGAAGGCAGCAATGGCACGTGAAGATCATGAATCTTCTAGTAAGAAGCACAAGGGCCCTGCTGGTTCCAGCTCGAGTGCCGGTCCAAAGGCATTATCTCAATCAACTATGCCCATTGTATTCAACAATGCTTCAAGGGAGGAGGTTGATGACTCTGTGGCTCGTTGCTTCTATGCCAATGGATTGCCATTTGCTCTTGTACGGTCTCCATATTTCACGGGCATGGTAAGTGCAATTGCTTCATTTGGAAGGGGATATAAACCTCCAAACTATGAGAAGCTCCTTACGTCTCTTTTGGACAAGGAGAGAGCAAGGGTGTCAAGGAGCCTATCCACGGTTGAATCTACTTGGCCATACTATGGATGCTCTATTGTTTCTGATGGCTGGACCGACACTGCAAGGAGACCTCTTCTAAACATTATGGTTTGCAGTGCACGACGAATCGTATTCAAGAGATCCATAGATACCAGTGGAGATGCAAAAACAGGAGAATACATTGCAGCTGCATTAAAAGAGACTATCTTGGAGGTGGGTGCTGAACATGTAGTTCAAGTTGTTACTGATAATGCCTCAAACTGCAAGCTAGCTGGTCATCTTGTGGAGCAAGAGTTCAAACATGTCTTTTGGACCCCTTGTGCGGCCCATTGTTTGAACTTGTTGCTAAAGATCTCTCAGCCCTGGCATGGATGGAGCTGGCAATCTGTCATGGCAAGAAGGTGCAGCAATTCATCTCCAATCATGAGGCACCGAGGGTTATGCTGTCCAAATTTTCAAAATTGAAATTGTTAAAGCCCGGTGATACTAGATTCACATCAAACTTCATTATGCTCCACCGCTTGGTAAAAGTAAAGGTGGGCTTGAAGCAGATGGTTGTCAGCCAAGATTGGGATGATTGGAGAGGTCGAAATGATGAAGCATAGAAGATTCAAAACACCATATTGACAACCTCATTTTGGGATGAAGTGGAGAAGTATGTGAGGGTGTGCTGGCCTATCATGTGCATGTTACGATTGGTGGACAAGGATGATGCATGTCTTGGTGTGATCTATGAAGGTATTGATCGAATGCTTGAAAATATAAAAGAGGTCCTAGCCGGAGAAAGCAATGGAGACACAATCTATGAAGAAATAAGAGAAATTGCAGAAGTGAGATGGATATGCTTCATTCTCCTCTCCATGCCACAGCCTTTCTTCTCAATCCAAAATGGTTTGGTAAGAATCCACAACAAGATGCTGAAGTGATGAGAGGTTGCAGGCAAACTCTAGATAGAGTGGGAAAGGATGCTGCAGAGAGGACTTTGATGCAGGATCGATTGTCAATGTATCTTGGCCAAGTGGGTGCATTTGGTGAGCCCTCTGCTTCTACAGATAGAGAGTGTCTTTCTCCCATTTCTTGGTGGGAGAACTATGGTTCGGATACCCCTCAATTGCAAAAGTTGGCAATCGGGCTCCTCTCACAAGTATCAAGTTCCTCTGCAGTAGAGCGGAATTGGTCGACCTATGGGTTCATCCATTCACTCAAATGTAATCGGCTTGCTCATAAAATGGCAGAGAATCTTGTGTATGTGCACAGAAACCTCCAGCTTCTCTCTAGGAGTGACCCATCGTATAAGTCTGGCCCTTCTCGGCAATGGGATGTTCATGAGGAGGAAGAGGAAGATGGTGCACTTTCCATGTAATCTTCATTTTCTCAGTGATGTAGTAATGCGTATGTGCATTGTACACATTTTATTTAAATGCTGGAATTAATGGAACATGTGAAGTAGCTGGAATTGTGTCTGCATATGTTGCTGTAATTGCTGCAGAATTCCTAGTGATATGTTGTTCTAGTTCAAGTTTTCTTTACTTAGTTATTACTTAGAAATTCCTAAATTTATATGTGTGTGGGAGGCAGCTGTAATAAAAGAATGTTATTATTTCAGAAATATGGTCACAAGTATTCTTTACTGAGCCTACCCCCGCTGTTTCCTATCAATTGAATAGGCGTTTCGGAAACGTTTCAAAACTTGGACGTTTCCTGCAACTTAGCTCTCAAGAAGATCGAATGTGCAAAATTTTTTGGTCGCATTTGCACAGTGATGTCCATCAATATATGTCTCATTGCCAAATATGCCAACAAGTGAAGGTATCTCATGGGAAGCTGCCAGGATTACTTTAGCCCCTTGAGATTCGGAATCGGCCTTTTGAGTTTTGGAGAGCTCTGTTCTACAAAGCTTAGCTTTCCATCCACAGTCAGAAGTCTACAACCAGCTTTCTTTCGACATTCTAAAGTGCTATGTTGCGGATGCTTAATCCCACTAGGAGCAATACTTACCACTAGTTCAAGGGATCTTGAATGACTCCTTCCTCTAGTGTGGGTAGGATTCCCTATAAAGCAGCTTTCGGCAAGAAATTCAAGTCCCTTCTCACTAGGACATCCAAGAAGGCATACGAGGCCAATCGCATCACAGAGACCTATGAGCAGATCATGGAATCAGTGAAGGACTGCATTGCAAAAGCACGGGAGGCCTACTAGATGCAAGCCAACATGCACCGGCATGATGTGGGTTACAAGGAAGGGCTGTCGGTCTATCTCCTGATCATGAAGAAGCGGGAAGAAGTGCCTGAAGCTCTCTCATCTAAGCTTTGACCCCTTTCCGATAAAAAAAGTTCTAAATATGTGGCATGAAGTTGCAGTTACCTTCGACATGGGCCATGCATCCAATTTTCCATGTGTCGTGGCTCAAGCGTATGTGGGTCTGGCACTAGCAGCAATTCCAGATGTGGAGCAGCCCAAGATTGTTAATGAGGCAGAGGTGGTTGAGCCCGAGCAGATCTTGCTTCGTCGGTTCAAGAAAGGGACAGGCAATCGACAGCGCTTGTATGCAGTTAAGTTCAAGCACAGGGGTTCCCACAAGGCACCATGGGTTGAAGATTTTTCCACACATTATCCCAACCTCCTTGCAGCATACAAGGAGGCATTTTCCATACCCTAGTTCAAGTTTCAGTGGAAGGGGACATGCAGCCGGTGGACATGCTGCCAATTGCCAGCGCACCAGCCACGTAGGCTGCCATGCAAGCTGCCATGTCAGCAGCTCCGTAGGCAGCCATGTGGACTGCCATGCAGACAGTAGCAGGTGCAGGCAGCAGCAGGCACAGCCCCGTGCCACATCAGCAGAGTGGCGGTGCCACTTTAGCAAGTCAGGGACTCCCACGTGGTAGTCGGGGGGTCCAGCAAGCCAAACTCCAGTCGGATCAGTCAGGCAGGGCCAAGAACCTAGTCAGTGGACATAATAGCCTGGTTGGCCATTTCTAGGGCCCAAGGGGGCCAATAAAAGGCAGCCCCCTTGGACTCATTTCTCATCCTCTCCTTCATTTCTTAGCCTTCAACAAAGCAGGAGTCTACGTGCCTGGATTAGGGGCAGGAAAGGTGCAGCCAGCAGCCTCTTCCAGCCCCCTCCTCAGTTAGTTCCCAGCTCGGTTCAGTCTGGTACAGCAGCAGATAGGCACTGCATCACAGCAGCCCTCAGGTCTACAGTGAGGGTTTCCCCCTCCATACAGTACAGGTTCCTTTCCTTTTGTAGTGAGGGTTTATTCCCTTCATACAGTCCTTATTCTTTCATTGTATTCAGCCCTTGGGCAGACAGATACAGTTATTTCTTCCCTCTTTGGAGGCTCCTTTTATATTCCTCGCTCAGAGTCTCACACTCACTCCACAGTTCCACATGTGTTTGAGTGCATATTCATCTCACTTCAGTTATTGTGAGTAGAGAGAGAGTTACTCACTCCTACACTGTCGGCCCAGACTGTAGATCCTGTCGGGTAAACAATATCTGGCCCCATTTGGGGGGACTTGGACATTACTCTGTGCCTTGAGTTTGGGCTGCATCCAGAGCAGCATGGAGGCCAGGGAAAGGTGTGCAGTGCCTCACTCTTGGCTGCTTTGCAGAGCAGCAAGGAGGTCTGCTAGTGGGGCATCCAAGCAGCCCATTGAAGCTCCCTTGGAGCACGCAGGTCGGCAAAGGGACGTGGAGGAAACAAGGCAAGACCTTTCCTAAAACAGAAAAGAGTTTCCCTACGATACTGATGCAGAGGACTCATAGTGGATGCACTTCTACATTTAAAGAGATTCTACTCTACACCCTGCTGTGTTTTGAGTGGCGCACCATGCAAAACCTTGGTTTGGCAAGTTCAAGAGCCATTCGATTCGTCTTTGCATGTGGATGCAACTAAGAAAGAGAGAACGACAAAATCGATGGGCTGTATCAATATTGAAAAATACAGTGTGTGATTTTTGGGTCTAGCAGCAGCAGAATCCAATCATAAGTCACAGAAACGCTTACCTTGGCTGAAAGAGTCGGCAGCATAGAGTTGCCTTCACGAACAAGTTGTCCAGCTCTCCAAAATGTCAAATTTGCCCGCGGTAAGAGCAGCCCAGGGTCAGTACATCTACAATGGACATCTGGCCCAACCTTGTCTATCACCTCAAACCTCACCAGACCACCATCCACCACCAGCTCATCCCCAATCATTACGTCTGTTTGAAAAACCACCTTTGAGTATTCCTCGTATCGCTTCATATAATCTCTTAACGAAACTTAAATCCGAATGTCCACATTAAGCAAAGGCTGCAGCTCGAAATGGTTGCAAAGGTACCGTTGCACCAGAAACGGGTTGCGACCTTCGACTTGAACGTCAACCTACCTTCGGCAAATCTGTCGTAATTAACTTGAACGGTACGGAGTGGAAGAGGTCCCTCAAATTTTCGCACGCTGAAGACCCAAACTTCGGCATCCTTTTCATAAGTTCTCAAAAAAATTAGGAGCCGCATTCCAATTTTATAACAGGCACAAATTTCTTAAATGGAAAACGTGGGGCATAGACTAGACTTCTCGAGAGCAGTGGAGAAGCTTTCGGGAGACTTAACTAAAGGTATAATATTATAGCATTGCTTATGTCTCTCGAATTTCAAAGAATCTGGAGACAGTTCGTCAAACGACTTTTGCAGTGTCGGATCATGTATACTACATTTTTAGTAGAGGAAAGAAATGCGACCTTCGCCCACAAAGAGGGAAAGGGAAGGTAAAGCACCTCGGTCTTGGCGGCAGAAGCCCCTCCCAAATCACCCATATGAATTTCGCTCCCTTCTGTATCCATCATCACTGCGACACTATAGCCTTTCTCTGCGTTTAGCTTTCTTATGTGCTTAACGACGCCAGCATGCCACTCCTTGGTACCATGACACAAGTTAAGCCTTGCCACATTCATACCTGCCATAGCCATAGTCTCTAGCTGCTCGAACGTACAACAAGCTGGCCCGATGGTGCAAACCAATTTGGTTCTTCTCATGTTTCTAAAGCCACTCTCCTTTAGCTCTGCCTCGGTGACAATATCCATGTCAATTGGCACAGCGGAAGGCTTCTCTCCTACTAGAACACCTTCCTTGGCGCTCAGAATGTTGCAAGCTTCTGCTTCAGGCAAGGCCTCTATCAACGTGGCGATCGCATGATTGCCCGTCCCCTGTCGTAGAAACTTCACACCGGCACGATCCCCGTAACGAAAATACGAGCAATCATCGAGCCGATTGGAAGCGACCCTTTGGAGAGAGATTCTAGCGGAGCCCAAAGCAGGAAAGGCAGTGCGGCGCGTACTTCCGAGGTGAGGAGGGCAGTCGTCTGCATGTGGGCGAAGAGGGGGAGAAGCTAGAGCTGTGAGAGAATGGGCCATGATGGAAGAGCAAAAGAAAGTGAGGAGGGAGATGAAAAGGGAGGAGGAAGGAGGAAGGAACGCAATGGAAGAGGGGTGAATGAGGAGGAAGAAAGGAGGATGGAAGAGATGGTTGAGGGGGGGTCTGCAAGAAGAGAGAGAGGCCAAGAAGGGACAGAGAGGAGCAAGATGGGAAGGGTGGGCGGGGAGCTCCAAGGAGAGGGGCGATGCAGCCGAAGAAGCTCGCACAGAAAGAGAGAGAAACAGACACACACAAAGACGCACAGGCACAGAGACAGAGAGAGAGAGAGAGACGAGCTTGTTTGCATGGTTGCCTTGTCCAGCATGGCTATTCCACGTGGCATCCCCTGCCTTTGCCACTTGGCATCTTCCTGTTGGTTCTTCAAGATTCACCACGTCAGCTCCCACATATTCGGTTATCAGTTCCCCGCCGCCCGATCCCCTGCCCCCCCCAATCCGACGGCCTTCCTGGTCGCCACCTCAGCACCTGGATCTTTGCTTACCCTTGCTTAAACAGTCCCCCTTCCCCCCTTTCACAAGCTTTTTACCAATCCCCCCCCCTTTCACAGCTTTTAGGCATTTTTGTTCTTTCCAAATTGCAATTTTGGAATATTTTGGTGCAATTTTTTGGCCTGCCCTATGAGTAGGCTATATTAACCTTTTGCTTCCTTTGCAAAAGCGAAAATTAGGAATTATTTTATTTCCATCTGAATTTTTATGATTGGGCTAAGTTGCACTTGCTATTTCTATCCCCTCTCTCTCTCTTCTTCTTCTTCTTCTTCTTCTTCTTCTCTCTCTCTCTCTCTCTCTCTCTCTCTCTCTCAGCTTTCAATTCACCCCCTTTTCCACGCACCATCTCAGGCAAGCCACATGAATGAAGTTCGTCTTGTTTTTTTATCCACTAAGATTTGAAATCATTAAGCCATGTGTGCATCTAAGAAAAGCTTTTTGGCTTGCCCCAAGTGGGGTAGGTTTAATTAGATATTCGTATTTCGTGACTATCTCGATTTGTTGCAAGAACACGTGGCAGTTGACTATTCGTGGGCTTGTGCATGCATCATCAGCGGCCCTTCCATCTCTGCATGGTTCTTAGGCAGCTCCTTCTTTCTAGCTCGCTCCAGTTGGTTTGCTTCCTAGTTTCACAGCACATTTGTGGTTCTGCGAGTTCCATGGCGGGTGTGTTGTCCTGTATTCTTGTTCTTTCGTTGATGGTTATGGTCAAGTTGCTCTTTCTGGCTCCATTGTGTATGGCTTTAGCCACGTCTCGTTTGCGAATTGTACGGCAAAGATGGTGGCAAAAATGTTTTACATGATTGTTGTTGGTGTTGCTCGATTCAATCGAACATCCATTTTGTACTCGTTGAAGGCACACAAGGCGAACATTCTATATGGCATTCTTGGGTACAATCGTCATATAAGGTTGTTGTGGGTGGGCAGGGTGGATGCTCGTTGCATTGCGCTTGTCATCCATATTGCGCTTGTCATCCATATTGCTTTTCTAAGTACAAGATTTGAAATGATGGCTGAATTGGATGCATGCCCGGCCTCCATGGACACCAGAAGCAGCAATTTTCGAAAAGGTTTTCAACTAATGAAGAGTGGGTGAATCTCTATTCTTTATTCCTTCAACTTCCATTTCATACACTTCTTTCTTCATGCATTCTTGACTTTGAATTTGTTCATTGACGCTTTGTTCCTCTGCTTACACTCTAGTGCTCCGTTAGTGCCAAGCTCATGAAGTTCGATGACAACAAGAAAGATGATGCATGCATTAATGATGTGAGATCTGGTGAGAGGGCTTCTCTGATATGTTTTTGTTGCATGGTTCTTGTCCATATCCAGTTTGCTCACAATAAAAATTGTTTGCCTGCAAAACGCTCGAAGGTCCTTGATGAGAAGCATGGTGAATCCTCTAGCATTGAAGCCAGTCTTGGTACAATAGTCAAAGGCATGAGTGGATTAATTCCAATGGCCTCTTACTCTCTTGAACATGTCTAGGAAATGGTTTCCTTGCCTGTTTTCCAAATTGACAGGCTTCACATATCTTACGCATTTCTACAACCTTGAACTTAGGCAATCCTACAATAATATTTTGGGCCTGCATTAATTTAAGTCGATGTACATTAACATGATCAATGCGTTTATGCCAGATATCAATATCTGCAACTACACCGGTCCCATGTGCAAACATTGTTGCACTCAATTCAGGCATGTCCGCATCCAACGTAAACATCATGCCCTTCTTCTTCCCTTTTGCTATCAAGCGACCTTTATTTTTCATATCCTCAACAAAGCATCCATTACGATTAAATCTGACCTGCAAGCCCTGTTCGACCATTTGACCAACAGAAACCGGGTTCTTGGTGATGTTCGGGACATGAAATACATCAGATAGGTATTTCTTTTTCCCATCCTGCATAGACAAAGGAATTTTACCAATCTGCACAATAGGATGTGTAGTATCATCACTAGTCTCCACAAATCCTGGTTTTTTCATTTTCCTTGCATCTTGCATCCATTCTGCATGACCTCTCATGTGGTTTGACGCACCTGAGTCAACATACCACACATCATTGCTTTCTTCTGCACTTGTCACAAAATTGGTCATGTGCTGCACCATAAACAAATGTTCATTTCTGTCATCACCCTGCCTACTAGAGGATGCATAGTTGCCTTGCTGCAATTTTCCATTCATAATGTCATTCTGCTACGATGCAATTTCTGCGGCAACTTTGCACTGACCTGTAGAACAATGGTCGCACAACCAAAACAAGGCACTTTTTTTAGTGCCTGTGGAAAACTTCCACCACCACAACAGGCCCCAAAACGGCCTCAAAACAGAAAAATAATGTCACCAAGGGCTTTGCCCTTGCCCGTAGCATACATTGTGAAGGGCGTCCGCACTCTTGCACTTTCCGGCTGTGCTACTTGCAGAGATTTACTCCCAAACTTGAAAAAGGAAAGCAACACTGATCCTCTTACCAAGACACTGCGAACTTGGTTTGCTTCCTTGAGCTCCTTACCACAAACCACGAGCTCTGATACCATGTGAAGAGAGTGGGAGAGAGGTAAGGAGTCTCACTTGCAGCTTTCTCACATACACAATGGGGGAATACACACAAAGGTGGAGGCTGAAAATAGTTTTTCTCTTCTTAGTTGTGAAAGCCAAAAGAACTCTCTCTCTTAGTACAAAAGGAATAGATGAATCCTATATGTGGGTCTCAAACCAAACTCGGCTAACCTAGGTGGCATACTAACTGAGCCACTAAGTAGAGTACATAAAGATAGCTGTCATCTAGCTATTATTCATGGGCAGTGTACCAACGGCATCTGCAGCTAACAAGTCAGTGACGTAAATGCACAACGGTCACCCTGGCATATCATGAGTGGAGCTTGATATCTCAACGCATCTCTTACCTTCTCGGCTCTACAAAGCTCTCCCGATGCTTCCTATCATGCTCTCTTCTCCCAGATGTCTCTTACTCCACTTTTCACTCTCGTTTTAGCCCAGTCTCGTTGCCTTCCTCAACTTGCTTGTGACTCTACTTTATGACCTATTAGCTCTCATTGGCTCCACATTGCATGTTTTTTACAAGCTTCCTTTTGCATTTCAAGCTAGGTTGCCTCAGAACTAAAGGTTTGCATTGCCTCAAAATAAAGGTCTACATCGCAGTTCATTCAGGTACGTAGCTATTTAATTGAAGCTATTGTTTTCATTGTGATATTCTTCACCTGTTCTGTGAGCTCTTAGGCTTCAACTTTGCTCATACACTTCTGTGGAGTCCCATCTTGACTGGCTTGACTTTGATCACACCTCCTTAGCTCATTGGTTGCTCTCATGTGTCCTTCTTGTCTGGCTGAGTCACCTCTGCAAGCTTCCTTCACTTCCTTTTCCTTGCTTGCTAGCTTTGGTTAATCATTTGTCATGTAGCTCTTATCTTGTAGTCTTGTGTACATCTCCTAAGTTGTGTGTTGCATAGCTCCATTTCTGATGACCTTATGTAGACAAGCCTCTTAAGTTGCATGTCTTGCACAACTCCTTCTCGGCTAGCCTTACGTAGACATTCAGCTTCAAAAACTTGCACTTGATCTTTTCTCAGAGCAATGGCAAAAGGTCCTCCAACTGATTAGATGCGAAGTTCTTTCTTCTTTAGTGGTTCTCAGAAAATCCCTGTTGCCACGTCTCCTTCCCTTTTATGTTGCTTTGCTTGATGCTACCTTTGTTCTTATCGCCTTTCACTTAGGCTAGCTGCCCTTTGTTTATTTTGCACCCTGTTTTGGCTTGTCTCTTGTTGCTCTTGTTTTGGCCCGTTGAGTGTTTCTCTCAGCTCATCTCCTTGGTTTCCGCCACCATCAACATTGGGTGGTCTTATAAGCTCGGATGGTCTACCTTCTAAAAAGTTCTCTTTCCTTGCTTCTTGGCTTTGTTGAGCTTTACTTGGCCGTAGACCGCATCGTCTCAACGTCCTTCTTATCCTAGTGCCTTAGTGTGGTCATGGCTACATGAAGGCGTTGTGCTTGGTAGTCAGTTACCCGTAGTGATTCTTCATTTTTTAAACTCCTTTTGATGCATAAACGTCGTGTTTATTTTTGTATATATATATAGATATATATATATATTCTCTTTTTTAATTATTCATTTATTAGTTAATTCTCTTTTTTTACCTTAGTTTAAATATATACCTATACTAAGTGCTTATATATATATATATATATATATATATATATATATATATATATATATATATAGCTAGTTAAGTTATATTTTTAATACTCTTGTTTATTATTTATTTTTTTTCATGGAGTTTTTTTTCATCTTTTTCTTTTCTAAATTCCCTTTTCAACCATTATTAGCATAACCTGATTTTTTTGTTTCTTCCATTCTATGCGCTTTCTGTATTGTGTATTTTACGCATTTTGCTTTTTGCATTGTTGCTCGATTATCATGTTGCTCCTCTCACATAGTAAAAAGGTAGTGCATACACTGCTTGTATCTTGTATCTTCTTGCTTGCTGGATAAGAAAGACGTAGGATTGGCCGTTTCTTCGTGGACATAGCCCACACAGGTGAACCACATATATTGGTGTTTCTTTGTCTCTTCCATTCTGCACGCTTTCTGTATTGTGTATTTTACAAATTCCAATTCTTGCATTGTTGCTTGGTTAATGTGTTGCTCCTAACAACTGGTATCAAAAATTTTGTTTGAGAAACATCAAGTCAATATTTAGAAGCAAATCCAAATCCAAAGGGAACCTGGAGTGCTAACATTGTGGGAAGAAATGACACCTAAAGAAAGATTGTTGGTCATGAAAGAAAAATGAAGGAGATAGACAACAAGAGAATTTGCAAGAAGAAAATGGAGCAAGTAGCGTGGTGCAAGATGCCTTAATTCTTTCATTGGATACTATCATTGATGCATGGTTAATGGACTCAAGGGCTTCATTTCATGTTACACCTCATAGGAAATACTTTCAAGACTATGTTGAAGGTGATTTTGGAGTTGTTCATTTAGTTGATGAGATGAAGCATTGAAGGTTCTTGGAAAGGGAAAGGTGTTGATAAAATTGCAAAATCAAAACCAATGGGTGTTAAAGGAGGTAAGGCATGTTCTTAATTTAAAAAGAAACTTAATTTTAGTAGGACAATTGGATGATGAAGGCTGCAAAACCACACAAGGGTCAATGGTAATAGCAAAAGGACCCAAGGTAGGTATGTTGTATTTATGCACTGTTAATTCTACTCCTCTATTGCTTTAGCTTCTATAGGAGAAGATATATCTCTGTAGCATCAGAGGCTTGGACACATGAGTGAGAAGGGGATGTAGATTCTTCACTCAAGAAAGCTATTGCCAGGTTTGAAGCAAGTTGATTTGGATTTTTGTGAGAACTATATTCATGGAAAATAGAAGAGAGTCGGATTTCTTAGAGTTGGAAAAGAAAAGAAGAGAGAAAAGCTAGAGCTTGTGCATATGGATTTATGGGGTCCTGCTGATGTATCATGTCTTGGTGGTTCTCACTATTATGTTTCTTTTATTAATTATGCAACTAAAAAAACTTGGGTTTATTTCATTCAGAGAAAATCTGATGTCTTTAAAAATTTTAAGAAATGGAAAGCTTTGGCTAAAAATTAGGTAGGAAAGAAGCTAAAGGCTCTTAGATCTGATAATGGAGGTGAATACTACAACAAAGAGTTTGATAGTTACTATTCATACAATGCAATTAGTAGAGAAAAGACAACTCCAAAAATGCCACAAGAAAATCCTACATCAGAGAGGATGAACAAAACAATCACGGAGCATGCAAGGAGCATCAAACTACATGTAGGGCTACCCTTGTAGCTTTGGGTTGAAGTAATGAATACCGTTGGTTTAATTGAGAAATAGATCACCTTCAAGTTCCTTAGATGGTGGCATCCCAGAATAGGCACGTACAAGTAAAAAGGTTAACTATTCTTTTCTAAAGGTTTTTGGTTGTGAAGAATTTTTCCATGTTGATAAGGACTTAAGAACAAAGCTTGAGTCAAAATCCAAGAAGTGCATCTTTATTAGATATAGAGGTAATGAGCTTGGTTATCATCTATGGGATTATGAAAGTAACAAAATCTTCAAGAGAAGAGATGTTGTATTCAATGAGATTGTTATGTATAAAGATCACTTGCAGAAAAGGAAGAAAGAAAATGTAGACACAAAATACACAACTCTTGATAAAATCTTAGGAGATGAAATTCCAAGGGTTGCAAAAATGAGACTGTAGAGCATTAGCAACAACCTCAAATTCCTCCAGGTGCACTTAGAAGATCTGCAAGGGTAAGTAGACCACTTGAGTGATTTTCTCCTTTTTTCAATTATGTTTTGTTGACTCATTCTGGTGAACCAGAAACTTATGAAGAAGCAATGTAGAAAAAGGAGTGGGAGCAAGGCATGGAAGAGGAAATGGACTTTTTACTACAAAACCAGACATGGGATTCGGTTCACTTAACTAGGGAAAAGCAAAATTGTGGAATAAATGGGTTCATAGGGTGAAGGAAGAAGATGGAGGAAAAATGAGGTACAAGGCAAGGCTTGTTGTTGTAAAGGGGTTTCCACAGAAGAAAGGTATAGACTTTGATTAAATACTCTCTCTTGTTGTAAAAATGACTTCAATCAGAACTATTCTAGGTCTTGTGGCTACAGAAGACCTGAATCTTGATTTATTGGATGTGAAGACATCTTTTCTTCATGGGGATCTAGAGGAAGAGATTTAGATGTAGTAGCCATAGGGATATGAGGTCAAAGGAAAGGAGGAATTGGTATGCACGTTGAAGAAAAGTCTGCATGGTTTAAAGCAAGCTCCAAGGTTTGACAGGTTTATGGCAGAACACGGCTTTACTAGATGTCATTCATACCAGCATGTTTATATCAGAAACTAGACAATGGCAGATATTGTTGAGATATCCAGCTCCACGTGTGATATGCCAAGGTGACCGTTGTGCATTTATGTCACCGACTTGTTAGCTACAGATGCGGTTGGTACACCGCCCATGAATAATAGCTGGATGACAGCTATCTTTATGTACTCTCGTTAGTGGCTCAGTTAGTATGCCACCTAGGTTAGCTAAGTTTGGTTTGAGACCCACATATAGGGTTCACCTATTCCTTTTGTACTAAAAGAGAGAGATTCTTTTGGCTTTTACAACTAAGAGGAGGAAAACTGTTTTCAGCCTCCACCTTTGTGTGTATTCCCCCATTATGTATGTGAGAAAGCTACAAGTGAGAATCCTTACTTCTCTCCCACTCTCTTCACATGGTATTAGAGCTCGGTTCATGGTAAGAAGCTCAAGGAAGCAAACCAAGTTTGTAGTGTCTTGGTAAAAGGATCAGTGTTGCTTTCCTTTTTTGAGTTTGGGAGCAAATCTCTTCAGGTAGCATAGCCGAAAAGTCCAAGAGTGCATTATCTTAGATTGGGATGCCCTTCACGGTGTGGTGAGAGGGTAGTATATGCTACGGGAAGAGGTGAAGCCCTTAGTGACATTATTTTTTTGATTCGAGGCCATTTTGGGGCTCGTTTTGGTGGCGAAAGTTTTCCGCAGGCACTCAGAAAAGTGCCCTATTTTTGCTGTGCGACCATTGTTCTGCAGGTTGGTGAAAAGTTACCGCAGAAACTGCATCGTATGCCTGTGTGCAAAGATATTGGGAGTGACAAAATCATTCTTATTGCCTGTTGATGCAAAATTGTCACTAGGAAGTGACAGTGTGGTCAAATACCACTTTCGTCAGTTTTGCCCTTATGGGGCAAAAGTTGTGTTTTTTGCAGTGACAGAATATTTTTGCAGTGTTTTGTAATGGCGTCTGATTCTCTTTCATAGATAGTCATTGAAAACCTTGATAAGAACAACTTCCAAGCATGGAAGTTTAGAATGACGAATTTCCTTAAAGGAAAAGGCTATTGGGAGTCCATTACTGGATCTGAACAAGAAGCAGTTATTCCTAATGTTCCCAATCAACATGAGTTGTAGGCATTTAAAGGCTGTCATGAGAGAGCCAGAAAAGTTATGTACTGGCTGTCTATCAGTATTTGAGATTCTATGATTGTGCATATTCAGGATGCAAGCACGTCGAAGGAGGTGTGGGATACTTTGACAAAAATGTATAGCACAAATACACGAGCTAGGAAAATGCAGCTCAAGTAGGAGTTGCATAATGTGCAGAGAGAAAATATAAGCATCAATGACTACCACATGAAGGTGAAGAAGATTGCAGATGCACTTGCTTCTATTGGGTCACCAGTGGAAGATGATCATTTAGTTTCTGTGACCTTGAATGGTCTAGGAAAGGATTATGCACAATTCCGGACATCCATTGCCATCCGTGAAAAATTTCCTAATTTTGAGGAGTTGATTGCTCTTCTAATTTCCGAAGAGCAGAGAAATGGTGGTGCATCTTCTTTAGGAGGAACTTCAAAAGAAACTGTCTTCTACTGAAATGCTAAAAGAGGTAGAGGCAGAGGTAGAGCAGGCTGATCTGGAGGCCATGACAAAAATCAAAATATGCAGCGAATTCAAGAAAACCAGTCCTATGGAGGAGGACATGGTAACTGTAAAGGCAAGGGGAGCCAAAGAGGTCATGGTGGATGGTAGAGAGGCCCCTAGGAGGGAAGGAAGAGCTCCCTTTGTGGCTTGGGAAATAGATAAACCATGTATGTGCAAAAAGCACAATGACATCATGAATTGATTATAAGAAACATTCAGTCCGGTTGCAAGGATGGCAACCGTAAGAGTAGTCATTACTATGGCTGCATCAAACGGATTGTCTTTACATCAGATGGATGTAAAGAATGCCTTCGTGCATGGTGATTTGCAAGAAGAGGTCTATATGGAGCAGCCACCAGGTTATGTTCATAATGTTCATCCTGAGTTTGTTTGCAAGTTGAAGAAAGCCTTGTATGGCTTGAAGCCAAGCACCCAGAGCATGGTCTGACAAGATAGGACAGTATCTTGTCACTATTGGCTTTCAAATTTTCAAGGAAGATTTCTCACTTTATGTGAGAAAAGCAGAGAAAGGCATTATGCTGCTTGTCATTTATGTTGATGATTTGATCATCACAGGTGATATTGATGAAAATATCCTTCATGTGATTGAGGTGATCAGATCCACAAGTGGGATATGGCTCTTGCAGAGGCAGTATGGATTGGACATGCTGTCCCAATATGGGATGATAGGTTGTAAGCCTATTTCAGTTCCTTTGGAGCAGAATGTGAAGTTGAGCGCAGATGCAAGTGAGCTTTTGGAAGATCCTACTATGTACAGATGCATAGTAGGAAGTTTGATTTATATGACTATTTCCAGGCCAAATTTGAGCTATGTTGTTGGGTTGGTAAATCAATTTATGCAAGCTCCAAGGAAACTGCATTTGGATGTGGCTAGACACATATTGAGGTATGTGAAGTCCACATTGCAGTATGGACTATTTTATGAGACTAGGGTTCAGATACAATTGCGTGGATACACTGATGCTGATTGGGCTAGTAGTATTCCTGATAGACGATCTACCAGTGGATATGTATTCTCTTTTGGGAGTGCTGCAGTCACTTGGAGCAGCAAGAAACAACTTACAGTTGCCTTGTCGAGCACAGAGGCTGAGTACAGGGGTGCAACAATGGCTACATGTGAGAGGTAGCTTTGTTGCATAAGCTACTTTATGATATGCATCAATCTACAGATGGGCTAGTTGTCATTTATTGTGACAACATGAGTAGTATACACTTGGCAAATAACCCAGTCTATCCTGCTAGAACAAAGCACATTGAGGTGCATTATCACTATGTGCGGGAGAAGGTTCTAGTAGGTTTTATTGATCTAGTTTATGTCAGCACAAAGGATCAGGTAGCTGACATATTCATGATGGAATTGGGCACAGAGAAGCTGCGTAAGTTCAGAGACCTGCTTGGTGTGCAAGAATTGGGATTGAGCTCGAGGGGGAGTGTTGAGATATCGAGCTCCACTCGTGATATGCCAGGGTGACCATTATGCATTTATGTCACTGACTTGTTAGCTGCAGATGTGGTTGGTACACCACCCATAAATAATAGCTGGATGACAGCTATCTTTATGTACTCTAGTTAGTGGCTCAGTTAGTATGCCACCTAGGTTAGCTGAGTTTGGTTTGAGACCCACATATAGGGTTCACCTATTCCTTTTGTACTAAAAGAGAGAGATTCTTTCAGCTTTTACAACTAAGAAGAGGAAAGCTATTTTCAGCCTCCACCTTTGTGTGTATTCCTCCATTATGTATGTGAGAAAGGTGTAAGTGAGACTCCTTACTTCTCTCCCACTCTCTTCACAGATATGTGAACTTGTTATTGTGTGTTAATAATGACATGCTGATTGCATGCTTTAACATGTAGGATATAAATATCCTCAGGAGAAAGTTGGAAAATGCTTTTTCAATGAAGGATTTGGGTGCTGCAAAGCAAATCCTTGTCATGAGAATAACAAAAGATAATAAAAACCACAAGTTGACATTGTCTCCATCTTTGGCTAATTATTTTAGATTATGCAAGGATATGTGCCCCAAGGCACAAGAGGAGATTCACTATATGTCAAGGGTACCATATGCATCAACAATTGGTATCTTGATGTATGCAATGGTATACACAAGGCTAGATATTGCACATGTAGTGAGAGTTGTGAGTAGATTTATAAATAATCTAGGTAAAGAAAATTGGATGGTTGTAAAGTGGATTTTGAAATATTTGAGAGGTACAAATGCTCATGCATTATGTTTTAAAGGTTCAAACATTTCTCTACAAGGATATGTTGATTTAATTATGGAAGGTGATAAAGATGGAAGAAGGAGCACCACCGAATATGCTTTCACTCCAGATGAAACATCAATAAGCTAGGTTTCAAAGTTGCAAAAGGTTGTTGCACTTTCTACAATAGATTCAAAATATGTTGTAATAACAAAGGCTAGTAAAGAGATGATTTGGTTGTAGAGGTTTATGTAGGAGCTTGGGAAGAAGCCGTAAAATCGTAGCTTTTATAGTGATAGCCAGAGTGTTATTCATCTTGCAAAGAAATCAGCCTTCCATTCAAGAACCAAACATATACAACTCAAATATCATTTCATCCGATCTATTTTGGAGGATGGGTTGCTGAAGCTGGAAATGATACACACTAGCCAAAATCCTGTAGACATGTTGACTAAGGTGGTAACCAGGGAGAAGTTGAGCTCTGAGTGGGAGATTATTGTATGTAGAGACTTATCTTTTTTCAGAGATTATTTTTTGCCATGCTTTGGACCCAAGCATGCTTTTACCCATTGGTAGGGGGAGGGGGAAAACCCCCCATAGGATGTCGCCCGAGGGTTCTAAGGGGGCTGGCGATGTAAAAAAGACATGAAAATTGGTGCATGAGTTGCTTATGATTTGTGTGGTCAAAATTGTAAGATAAGGGTGTGGCTCACATAGTAGAAAAGTAGTGGACATACTGCTGGTGTCTTGTATCTTCTCGCTTACTAGATAGGAAAGATGCATGACTAGCTATTTCTCCGTGGACATAGCCCTCACCGGGTAAACCATGCATACCGGTGTCTCTTTGTCTCTTCCATTCTCCACTCTTTTTGTATTGTGTATTTTACGCATTTTGCTTCTCGCATTGTTGTTGGATTTTTGTGTTACTCCTAACAATAAGCATCTCAATGAATTTGGTGGGGGTGCTTGAGGATGAGGCTTCTTCCTCTAAGTTTCCTTCCTGGAGAAGAAAAATGAATGTCATCTCCTAGTAAAGGAACCTATTCCCTATTCTACTGATCCCCATTTGTAGGAGATCATTGGCATCCACTTCTCTATAAGATTGGCACAGAAATGGCCAAGTGCTTCATAAAGTTGGATTCCTCCATGTATAGATATTTGATGTAATCTAATGGAACCCATCTTTTTGAAGACTCATCAAGCTCATATCTAAAATTAGAGAAGTTATCTTTCATATAGTTGATGAGATCCTTGAAGTCATCCTTAGATCATTGATACACCCTAAAGAGCTCTTCCTCATGATCTACAAATATAATTCATGAGATGAATGCATGGAAGGAAGTTCTTGCAAAATCGATGGAAGCAGAGGGGCTGAGCGAGTGAGGAGGTTTGGGGAGTGGGAGTTTCTATGTTTCTATGGCTCTACAAAAGTGAAAGTGAAAAATCAGCACAAAAATCCCTCCTACCTCTATATACACAAATACCCTAAAGGTTAAAACAATAAAACATAAAGTCCCCATATTTTTTTGAGTTTTTTTAACGTGAAAGCACATTTAAAAAAACATCAAAATATATTACACCACAAGTCAATGTTTTCTTGGGTGTATCCAATCACAAAATTATTTTTGGGGCCATTTTGGAGCCGTGATGTGATGCATTCATGGGTGAGATTTTGAATTTAGGCCAAACCGCCGCTCTCATCGATAATTTTCCTGATGTCATGATACTGTACTAGCATAATAATGGGACACAATCTATTTATTCTGAATAGCATAGAGCTTGACACACGATGGCTCTACCTTGCTTTGCACAGCATCTGACTACATTGTGCATCTCTGCACTACTTGATGCAGCACTGTCTCTAGCTTGGCCACTTGTCATTGTGCAGCCTTTTGTTGCAGCTTTGCCACCTGCCACCTGTCACCAGGAAGCATGCTCATGTAGATCATGAAAATTCAAGGTTGGCTTGGAGAGACCACCGCGTTGGTTCTTAGCATAATAATGAGATGCAATCTATCATTTTTAACACTATAGACTCAACACACATCAGCTTTGCCTTGCTTTGCACTACGCAGTCTTTGGCTTGACCACCTCTCATCACCTAGACTTTTGTAGTAGCTTTGCCCAACTATCATCGGGCATCATGCCACACAGATTAGAAAAATTCAAGGTTGGCTTGGAGTGATTATCATGTTGGTTCTTGGAGTTATGGAATTACATATTTTTACTTATTATAGAATGAGATCTATGACAACCATTGCATTGGCAAAAAGAAGGAGATCTATGACAATCACCGTGCTGGTTCTTGGAGTTATATATTAATGCACCAAGGAAAATGTATTTCCTTGTGCAACCAAGGAAAATGCAATTGCTGATATGGCCTTGAGGGGTCTCCTTTAGGGGCAAGGGACATATCGACATGCCATATCTATCCAGTGGCATCCTAGATATTGTAAAATGCAAGTCAATATGGCCCTTGCCCCAGGAGGGGACCCCTCAAGGGCCATATCATCAATTGCATTATCTAAAAGTTTAATCGTATTTTGCTAGATGTATCTCCATCCAACCATCGCGGTAGGTTGTTGGAGCTATTTTAGTGCTATTTTGGTCCTATGCCAAGAAAAATGCAGTCCTACTTTACTAGTATTTTAGTCATTATTGCAATAAATTCTAAATGAGGGCAAAAGTATTCTGAGCCATCATGGTGACTAGAGGCTTGGTGCTGCCATCCAGGTAATCAAAGACTATTCATCGAGTAAAAATTGAGCAAAAGAGATTACATCTACATCCAATAATAGGTTATATAAAAGTTAACAACAATTTATACTCAGAGCCAAAATCAAATAGAAGATCTTACATTTCTAAACACTCAGTTTTTGCTAAGGGCCTTAGAAGCCGAAAGATTACATCTAGTGAACATTACCATTCATCCACCATTGCTGAGTTGTATATATAAAAATAAACAACAGTTTATATTGAGAGCCTCAAATTGAACAAAGAGGTTACATTTGTGAAAGCTCAGCAATTGTTGAGAGCCTTAAAAATTCTTAGCCCTTTGTCAATGTCTCCCAAGAATCCATATAGCACAGCCATATAGAGGCTAGCGGTGTGCATGCCATTCAAGGTGGTCGACTAAGGGAATGAAGAGATTCCACAAGAGCAAGTATATCAAGTCCTAATGAGTGCAACGCAATGACCTTATATAAGAAGGCATACAAGATTAGGATCACGTTGCATCAAGCATGGTGGAAAGAGTGGGTGAGAAATGGAGTAGATGAGCAAGGGAGCGGATGAGTAGATGAGAGTTAGAGGAGGGAGTGTGGACTAAAGTAGAGCAGGGGTAGTAGAGCAGGGGTAGAAGAGAGTTGCAAGAGGGTGCATGGAGCAAAGTAGCAGAGCAAGGGAGGATAAGAGAAAAATAGTCAAATGCCATGGACCTTATATATTACAAAGTTCGAGCCACCAAGGAACATCTTCTTCTTCTCCCTTTTGACCCAGAGGCCTAGTGTGCCATCCATTTAATCATGAGCCATTTTCAACCACTGCCTTAATCAATCAAAATCTCAAGGAGGGTTCCAACATGGACATAGGTAGTATAGAATGTGTGTGTAGAGTAGCAGAGCAAAGCTCCACTTATACTTGCATGAGGCTAGGAATAATCCCTCTTAGAAATCCAACTTGCATGTTCTACATGCAAGTTCTACATACGATTTCTACATGCAACAACTGAGTTCTACATGCAACTCCTACATGCGAGTTCTACATGCAACTCCTACATGCATGTTCTACATGCAACTCCTACATGCAAGTTCTACATGCGAGTTCTACATGCGACTCCTACATGCAACTCCTACATGCAAGTTCTACATGTGAGTTCTACATGTAGCTCCTACATGCAGCTTGCAACTTCTACACGCAAATTCTATATGCAAGTTCTACATGTAGAGAGCGAATGTCTTACAATTCCTACATACAGAGAGAGAATCTCTCCAACTTGTATAATTACCCCATAATGGAATGAAGCCCACACTCTTTGGGGCATTGTGTTGAGTTCTACTTTGGTATTCCAAGCAATTGTCTCAAGTGTCCATGCTTCCTTACACTCCACGTCCAAAAGCATGTCCTAACCTTGCAACTCCTCCTCCCCTCTCCTCCAACCTTGCAACCCATCCTCTCCCTCTCCTCTTGCCTCCTCCTCTTCCCTTCTCCTCCTCCTCCTCCCTCCTCCTCCTCCTTTCTCCTCCTCCCTCCTCCTCCTCCTCCTCCCTCCTCCTCCTCTTCTCCTCCTCCTCCTCCCTCCTCCTCCTCCCCCCTCCTTCTACTCTCCCTCTCCTCCTCCCTCCTCCTTCTCCCTCCTCCTCCTCCTCTCCCTCTCCTCCTTATTGAGATATCGAGCTCCACTCGTGATATGCTAGGGTGACCATTGTGCATTTATGTCAGCGACTTGTTAGCTACAGATGTAGTTGGTACACTGCCCATGAATAATAGCTGGATGATAGCTATCTTTATGTACTCTAGTTAGTGGCTCAGTTAGTATGCCACCTAGGTTAGCTGAGTTTGGTTTGAGACCCACATATAGGGTTCACCTATTCCTTTTGTACTAAGAGAGAGATTCTTTTGGCTTTTACAACTAAGAAGAGGAAAATTGTTTTCAACCTCCACCTTTGTGTGTATTGTATGTGAGAAAGCTGCAAGTGAGACTCCTTACTTCTCTCCCACTCTCTTCACATGGTATCAAAGCTCAGTTTGTAGTAAGGGGCTCAAGAAAGCAAACCAAGTCCGCAGTGTCTTGGTAAGAGGATCAGTGTTGCTTTCCTTTTTGGAGTTTGGGAGCAAATCTCTGCAGGTAGCACAACTAGAAAGTGCAAGAGTGCACTGTCTCAGATTGGGACGCTCTTTGTGATGTGGCGAGAGGGCAATATATGCTGTGAGAAGGGGTGTTGCCCTTGGTGACATTCTTTTTTTGATTCCAGGTCATTTTGGGGCCTGTTTTGGTGGCAGAAGTTTTTCACAGGGACTCAAAAAGGTGCCTTATTTTTTGTGTGCAACATTGTTCTGCAGGTCGGTGAAAATTTGCTGCAATTGCATCATATGCCTATGCACAGAGATATTGGAGTGACAAAATCATTCTTATTGCCTGTTGATGCAAAATCGTCACTAGGAAGTGATTGTGTGGTCAAATACCACTTTCGTCAGTTTTGCAGATTTGCCCTTGTGAGGCAGAAGTTTTGTTTTTTGCAGTGACAGAATATTTTTGTAGTGTTTTGTAATGGCGTCTAATGCTTTTTCACAAATAGTCACTGAAAAGCTTGACAATAACAACTTCCCAGCATGGAAGTTTAGAATGACAATTTCCTTAGGGGAAAAGGCTATAAGGAGTTCATTACTGGAGTTGAACAAGAACCAGTTATTCCTGAAATTCCCAATCAACAAGAGTTGCAGGCATTTAAAGGATGGCATGAGAGAGCCAAAAAAGTTATGTACTAGCTGTCTATCAGTATTTTAGATTCTATGATTGTGCATATTCAAGATGCAAGCACGCCGAAGGAGGCATGGGATACTTTGACAAAAATGTACAACACAAATACGTAAGCCAAGAAAATGCAGCTCAAGCAAGAGTTGCATAATGTGCAAAGAGAAAATATGAGCATCAATGACTACCACATGAAGGTGAAGAAGATTGCAGATGCACTTGCTTCCATTGGGTCACCAGTGGAAGATGGTGATTTAGTTTCTGTGACCTCTAATGGTTTAGGAAAGGATTATGCACAATTCTGGACATCCATTGCCATCCGTGAAAAATTTCCTGATTTTGAGGAGTTGATTGCTCTTCTAATTTTTGAAGAGTAGAGAAATGGTGGTGCATCTTCTTCAGGGGGAACTTCAAAAGAAACTATCTTCTACTCAAATGCTAGAAGAGGTAGAGGCAGAGGTAGAGCAGGCCGATCTAGAGGCCATGGCAGAAATCAGAATATGCAGCAAATTCAAGAAAACTAGTCCTATGGAGGAGGACATGGTAACTTTAAAGGCAGGGGGAGCCAAAGAGGTCGTGGTGGATGGAGAGGCGAAAATGCAAACAACAATGTTGAATGCTACTACTGTGGTAAAATGGGTCATATGGCTAAAGACTGCTACAAAAAGTAGAATGACATCATGAATGGAAAATTGCAATAAGGCAAGTATGCATCCTCTAGTAGACAGGATGATGACAAAAATGAGCATTTGTTTATGGTGCAGCACATGACCAATTCTATGACAAGTGCATAAGAAAGCAATGATGTGTGGTACATTGACTCAGGTGCATCAAACCACATGACAGGTCATGCAGAATGGATGCAGGATGCAAGGAAAATGGAAAGACCAAGATTTGTGGAGACTGGTGATGATACTGCACATCCTAATGTGCAGATTGGTAAAATTCCTTTGTCTATGCAGGATGGGAAAAAGAAATACTAGTATGATGTATTTCATGTCCCAAATATCACCAAGAACCTGGTTTCTGTTGGTCAAATGGTTGAGCACGGCTTGCAGGTCAGATTTAATCCTCATGGATGCTTTGTTAAGGATATGAAAAATAAAGGTCGCTTGATAGCAAAAGGGAAGAAGAAGGGCAGGATGTTTACGTTGGATGTAGACATGCCTGAATTAAATGCATCAATGTTTGCACATGGGACCGGTGTAGTTGCAGATATTGATATCTAGCATAAACACATTGGTCATGTTAATGTACAGTAACTTAAATTAATGCAGGCCCAAAATATTGTTATAGGATTACCTAAGTTCAAGGTTGCAGAAATGCATAAGGTATGTGAAGCCTATCAATTTGAAAAACAGGCAAGGAAACCATTTCCTAGACATGTTCAAGAGAGGAAGAGGCCATTGGAATTAATCCACTTTGATGTGTGGACTACTAAAGCTGCATCTATTGGAGGCTGTCATTATTTTCACTTTTATTGATGACTACATCAGAAAAGTTTGGGTGTATTTTATAAAAAAGAAAAGTGAAATGTTTGGTCATTTCAAAGCTTTTAAATCTATGGTTGAGAAAGAAACAGGCTTGCAAATAAAATGCCTAAGGTCAGATGGAGGGGGAGAGTACCTCTCAAATGAGTTTGCAAGGTTCTTGCAGGAGCATGGCATAAAGTAGCAATATTCATGCAGTCATACCCCACATCAAAATGGACTTGCAGAAAGGAAAAACAGGCATATTGGAGGGGTATCATGTGCCATGTTTAACGAAAAAGACCTGCCAAATTATTATTGGGTTGAAGTAATTGCTAAAGCAATCTACATAATGAATAGGACTCCCACTACAGCAATACATGCCATGACGCTAGAGGAGAGGAATACTGGTAGGAAACCAGATATTTCTCTTTTGAAAGTTTTTGGTTGCATTGCCTATGTTCATGTGCCAGATGAGTTGAGATCCAAGTTGGATCCAAAGGCTGAGAAGTGCATCTTTATTGGTTATTCTCTGTAGCAGAAAGGGTATACATGCTATAACCCTTCTACTCATAAGTTTACAGTGACCAGAGATGTTGTTTTTGATGAGATGAGCAGCTGGTATAAACCAGTAAATGTGATTGATGATGTAGATGCACAAAATTCACAACAGCAATCACAAAATATTAGTGGACCTGTAGTGTCCTCTAGCAGTGGTTCACATACTTCACCATGGATAGGCAGATTGAGATCAAGAGGATCTCCTCAAAGCAATGCAGATAGTGGTATGCAAGTATCACGAAAGGGCAAAGAGAAAGTAGATCAGCCCATGGTTGATGTGAATGCAGGTCCCTCTTACGTGGATGGTGAATCCAGTGGCTCGAACAGAGCCTTGATGATGAGTTGGGTATTCAATCTGTTGTTATACCTGGAGTAAGGAAGACAAGGGATGTTTTGAGAGCACCTTGTAGTGAGCCTATTTTGCGTAGGTCTACTAGAGTTAAGTAGATAGGCTGAAATATGATGGATTTACAGCCATTCAGTATGCCTATATGGTCAAAGTGATACAAGAACCAGAACCCACTTCTTTTGAGCAAGCCATGGGAAAAGAAAAATGGGAGAAAGCCATGGATGAAGAAATGGATGCCTTGGAAGCAAATGCTTCATGGAAATTGGTGCCTTTGCCTAAAGACAAGAATGTAATTGGCTGCAAGTGGGTCTATAAGGTGAAGCACAATGCAGATGGTTCTGTGAGTAGATACAAGGCAAGATTAGTTGTTAAGGGGTATGCACAGATATATGGCATTGATTATGAAGAAACATTCGGTCTGGTTGCAAGGATGGCAACTGTAAGAGGAGTCATTGCTATGGCTACATCAAAGGGATGGTCTTTACATCAGATGGATCAAAAGATTGATTACGAAGAAACATTCAGTCTAGTTGCAAGAAGAGCTCTATATGGAGCAGTCATCAGGTTATGTTCATGTTGTTCATCCTGAGTTTATTTACAGGTTGAAGAAAGCCTTGTATGGCTTGAAGCAAGCACCCAAAGCATGGTTTGACAAGATAGGATAGTATCTTGTCACTATTGGCTTTCAGATTTCCACGGCAGATTTCTCACTTTATGTGACAAAATCAGAGAAAGGTATTATGCTGCTTGTCATTTACGTTGATGATTTGATCATCACAGGTGATAGTGATGAAGATATCCTTCATGTGAGAAGTTTGAGATGAAGGATTTGGGAGAGTTGCATTACTTCTTGGACATTGAGGTGATTAGATCCACAAGTGGGATATGGCTCTTGCATAGGCAGTATGGATTGGACATGCTGTCCAAATATGGGATGATAGGCTGTAAGCCTATTTCACTTCCTTTGGAGAAAAATGTGAAGTTGAGCACAGATGCAGGTGAGCTTCTGGAAGACCCTACTATGTACAGACACATAGTAGGAAGTTTGATTTATATGACTATTACCAGGCCAAATTTGACCTATCTTGTTGGGTCGGTAAGTCAGTTTATGCAGGCTCCAAGGAAACCGCATTTGGATGCAGCTAGATGCATACTGAGATATGTGAGGTCCACATTGTAGTATGGACTATTTTATGAGACTGTGGTTTAGATACAATTGCATGGATACACTGATGCTGATTGGGTTGGTAGTATTTCTGATAGACGATCGACTAGTGGATATGTGTTTTCTTTTAGGAGTGCTGCAGTCACTTGGAGCAACAAGAAACAGCCCCTACAGTTGCCTTGTCAAGCACAGAGGCTGAATAAAGGGGTGCAGCAATGGCTACATGTGAGGCAGCTTGGTTGCATAAGCTACTTTATGATATGCATCAGTCTATAGATGTGGGCCAGTTGTCATTTATTGTGACAACATGAGTAGTATACACGGTAAATAACCCAGTCTATCATGCTAGAACAAAGCACATTGAGGTGCATTATCACTATGTGTGGGAGAAGGTTCTAGTAGGTTTTATTGATCTAGTTTATGTCAACATAGAGGATCAGGTAGCTGGCATATTCACGAAGGCATTGGGTGTAGAGAAGCTACGCAAGTTTAGAGACCTGCTTGGTGTGCAGGAATTGGGATTGAGCTCAAGGGGGATTATTGAGATCTCGAGCTCCACACTCATGATATGCCAGGGTGACCATTGTGCATTTATGTCACCGACTTGTTAGCTACAGATGCAGTTGGTACATGGCCCATGAATAATAGCTGGATGATAGCTATCTTTATGTACTCTAGTTAGTGGCTCAGTTAGTATGTCACCTAGGTTATCTGAGTTTGGTTTGAGACCCACATATAGGGTTCACCTATTCCTTTTGTACTAAAAGAGAGATTCTTTTGGCTTTTACAACTAAGAAGAGGAAAACTCTTTTCAGCCTCCACCTTTGTGTGTATTCCCCCATTGTGTATGTGAGAAAGCTGCAAGTGAGACTCCTTACTTCTCTCCCACTCTCCACACTCCTTCCTCCTCCTTCTTCTCTCCCTCTCCTCCTCCCTCCTCCTTCTCCCTCCTCCTCCTCCTTCCTCCTCATCCCTCATCCTCCTCCTTCTCCCTCCTCCTCCTCTTCTCCTCCTCCTCCTCCCTCCTCTCTCTTCTTTGTGAAGAGAGTGGGAGAGAAGTAAGGAGTCTCACTTGCAGCTTTCTCACATGCACAATGGGAGAATACACACAAAGGTGGAAGGTAAAAACAATTTTCCTCTTCTTAGTTGTGAAAGCCAAAAGAACTCTCTCTAAGTACAAAAGGAATAGGTGAACCCTATATGTGGGTCTCAAACCAAACTCAGCTAACCTAGGTGGCATACCAATTGACCACTAACTAGAGTACATAATGATGGCTATCATCCCACTCTTATTCATGAGCGGTGTACCAACTACATCTGCAGCTAACAAGTCGGTGACATAAATGCACAACGGTCACCCTGGCATATCATGAGTGGAGCTCAATATCTCAACACTTCCCCTTGTGCTCAATCCCAATGACTCCCCCTTGTGCTCAATCCCAATTCTTGCACACCAAGCAGGTCTCTGAACTTGTGCAGCTTCTGTGCACCCAATGCCTTCGTGAAGTCAGCTACGTGGTCCTCTGTGCTGACATAAACTAGATGAATAAAACCTACTAGAACCTTCTCCTGCACATAGTGATAATGCACCTCAATGTGCTTTGTTCTAGCATGATAGACTGGGTTATTTGCCAAGTGTATATTGCTCATGTTGTCACAATAAATGACAACTGGCCCATCTGTAGATTGCCCATCAGTTGTCACAATAAATGACAACTGGCCCATCTGATGCATATCATAAAGTAGCTTATGCAACCAAGCTACCTCACATGTAGCCATTACCGCACCCCTATATTCAGCCTCTGTGCTCGACAAGGTAACTATAAGTTGTTTCTGGCTGCTCCAAGTGACTGCAGCACTCCCAAAAGAGAACACATATCCACTGGTAGATCGTCTATCAAAAATACTTCCAGCCCAATCAACATCAGTGTATCCATGCAATTGTATCTGAACCACAGTCTCATAAAATAGTCCATACTGCAATGTGGACTTCACATACCTCAGTATGCATCTAGCCACATCCAAATGCGATTTCCTTGGAGCTTGCATAAACTGACTTACCAACCCAACACCATAGCTCAAATTTGGTTTGGTAATAGTCATATAAATCAAACTTCCTACTATGCGTCTGTACATAGTAGGGTCTTCCAAAAGCTCACCTGCATCTGCACTCAACTTCACATTGTGCTCCAAATGAATTGAAATAGGCTCACAGCCTGTCATCCCATATTTGGACAGCATGTCCAATCCATACTGCCTCTACAAGAGCCATGTCCCACTTGTTGATCTAATCACCTCAATGCCAAAGAAGTAACACAGCTCTCCCAAATGCCCAAACACTTCACTTTTCTTTTTCATAAAATACACCCAATCTTTTTTGCTTTAGTCATCAATGAAAGTGACAAAATAATGATAGCATCGAATAAATGTACTTTAGTAGTCCACACATCAGAGTGGATTAATTCCAATGGCCTCTTACTCTCTTGAACATGTTTAGGAAATTGTTTCCTTGCCTGTTTTCCAAATTGACAGGCTTCACATACGTTCTGCGTTTCTGCAACCTTGAACTTAGGCAATCATGCAACAATAATTTGGGCTTGCATTAATTTAAGTCGTTGTACATTAACATGACCAATGCATTTATGCCAGATATCAATATCTGCAACTATACCGGTCCCATGTGCAAACATTGCTGCACTCAATTCATGCATGTCTGCATCCAACGTAAACATCCTACCCTTCTTCCCTTTTGCTATCAAGCGACCTTTATTTTTCATATCCTCAACAAAGCATCCATGAGGATTAAATCTTACCTACAAGCCCTGCTCGACCATTTGACCAATATAAACAAGGTTCTTGGTGATATTCGGGACATGAAATACATGAGACGGGTATTTCTTTTTCCCATCCTACATAGACAAAGGAATTTTACCAATCTGTACAATAGGATGTGCAGTATCATCACCAGTCTCCACAAATCCTGGTCTTTCCATTTTCCTTGCATCCTGCATCCATTCTGCATGACCTGTCATGTGGTTTGATGCACCTGAGTCAACATACCACACATCATTGCTTTCTTTTGCACTTGTCACAGAATTGGTCATGTGGTGCACCATAAACAAATGCTCATTTTTGTCATCACCCTATCTACTAGAGGATGCATACTTGCCTTATTGCAATTTTCCATTCATGATGTCATTCTGCTTTTTGTAGCAGTCTTTAGCCATATGACCCATTTTACCACAGTAGTAGCATTCAACATTGCTATTTGCATTTTGGCCTCTCTGCCATCCACCATGACCTCTTTGGCTCCCCCTGCCTCTAAAGTTACCATGTCCATAGGACTAGTTTTCTTGAATTTGCTGCATATTCTGATTTTTGCCATGGCCTCCAGATCGGACTACTTTACCTCTGCCTCTACCTCTTCTAGCATTTGAGTAGAAGATGATTTCTTTTGAAGTTCCTCCTGAAGAAGATGCACCACCATTTCTCTGCTCTTCAAAAATTAGAAGAGCAATCAACTCCTCAAAATGAGGAAATTTCTCACGGATAGCAATGGATGTACGGAATTGTGCATAATCCTTTCTTAGACCATTCAAGGTCACATAAACTAAATCATCATCTGCCATTGGCGACCCAATAGAAGCAAGTGCATCTGTAGTCTTCTTCACCTTCATGTGGTAGTCATTGATGCTCATATTTTCTCTCTGCACATTATGCAACTGCTGCTTGAGCTGCATTTTTCCTGGCTTGCGTATTTGTGCTATACATTTTTTTCAAAGAATCCCATGCCTCCTTCGGCGTGCTTGCATCCTGAATATGCACAATCATAGAATCTGAAATACTAATAGACAGCCAGTACATAACTTTTCTGGCTCTCTGGAGACTCAACTCGTGAACGAGAAATTGTCTTAGTCTGAAGCGGCAGAGAAGTTCATCACCAGGGTGAAGAATCTACGTGATCAAATGATTGTGATTAGCATCACCATCACCAGGGAGAATCTAGCACGAAGGTGTATATAGATTCTCCCACCAAAGTATGACGTTCTTGTTACGGCACTGAATACAAAAAACAAAAATCCGCCCCTCAACTTTGAGGATTTTAGTGTGATGCTTCTAGAGGAGGAGATGCATCAAAAGATGAGGACTGGAGAAGATTCGGCTTTCTGCACTGGATCAAGAAAGGTAAGGGTAAGGACTCTGGTAACCCATCTTCTTCTAATGATAAAAAGAGAAAGAAGAAGATCAAGTGCTCTTATTGCAACAAGGCAGGGCACAAGCAGAATGAGTGCCAAAAGAAGATTGCAGATGAGAAGAACGGAGTAAAGAAAGAGTCTAACAACAGTGCGTAGGCAGCACCAGTAGAACTATTCATAGCAATTGAGGAGATTTGCACGGAGGCAGTTCATGTACTTGCAGATGAACCTTGGATCATTGATAGTGGTGCATCGCGCCACATGACCAGTCGGAAGGATTGGTATACCTCTCTACAGCCGGTAGGGAATGACATCCTGGTAGTAGTCGGCAATGATGCAAAATGTTCAGCAAAAGGAAAAGGTACGATTGCTTTCAAGTCAAATGGAGTTGTAAAAAAGTTGTTCGATGTTCTTTATGTGCCAGATATCAAGAGGAATTTGTTGTATGTTTTTGCAATCACGGATCGGGACCTCAAAGTTCAATTCGATAAGAATGGTGCATAGATCCTGGATCTTCAAGGAAAGGTCATTAGTAAAGGTACACGGTGCAACAACATCTACGAACTCTCAGCTTTCAGTGCTCGAGCCGATGTGAAGAACAGTAAGCTGTGGCATGAGAGGTTTGGTCATCTAAACCTTAGTTCTTTAAAGGAGATGCATAAAAGTGGAATGATTGCAGACCTACCAGAAATTTCAGATCTGCCCGATGTATGTGAAGCTTGCATGATGGGCAAGTAGCATCGGCAGCCCTTTCCTAAAGAGGCTAGTAGGGCAAAGGCTCCTCTAGAGCTCGTTCACATGTACCTCCGCGGAAAGATGGAGATAAAAGCTTTGGGTGGTTCCTACTACTTCATGACACTAATCGACGACTATAGTAGAAGGATATGGATATACTTCCTGAAAACTAAAGACGAGGCTTTTGGTAAGTTCAAGGAATGGCATGTAATGGTCAAGAAAGAAACGGGGAAGAAGGTGAAGAAGTTGAGATCAGACACAAATGGAGAGTTCACATCAACTGAATTCGAGAGTTACTACAAAAGTCACGGGATCAAGAGGTAGAAACCCCCGCCACATACATCACAGCAAAATGGAGTAGCAGAGCGCAAGATGCACCTCATCTATGAAATGGGCCGGAGTATGATGAAAGGGAAAGATTTGCCAAAGACTTTCTGGGTTGAAGCATGTAACACGGCAGTTTACATTCTCAATCATAGCTACATGAAAGCTGTGAACGGGATGACTCCACTGCAAGCCTTTTCTTGTAAGAAACCTTCAGCTACACATTTCAGAGTTTTTGGATGTGACTGTTTTGTGCATGTCCTTGATGCTAATAGGACCAAATGGGAACTGAAGAGCCGAAAGTATATTTTCTTGGGTTAGAGTGAAGAGGCAAAGGGTTACCGTCTCTATAACCCTGTTACCAAGAAGGTAATAGTAAGTCGCGATGTGGTCTTCTTAGAACAGCCGCATCAATTGGAGGAGGATGCTTCCTTCCCAGACAACCAAGACCAAGATATCCATCCAATAACACCACCAATAGTAGACCGAACTCCCCCAATGGTGCTTGGGAGGATTCAAGATAAAGAAGATGAAGAAGAGCCTACAGAACCACAATGGCAACGGCCATTCCTGAAGTGGGTAAAGCAGATTTTGGGCAGTAGAGAACCTCCAGCCATTGAGGAGGAACCATCCGAACACCACCGGTCCAAGAGATTAGAGGAGCAAAGAAGAGCATAGGAATACTTGGTCAGCTATGCGTTGATGACAGAAGTGATTCGTGCTGATGAACCCAAGTGTCTTGAAGAGGCACAAGGTGATGATAGGTGGATGGAGGCTATGTTGTCGGAGTATGGCTCCATAATGAAGAACAACACTTGGGACCTTATGGATCGTCCACCAAAACGCAAGGTAATCGGCACCAAGTGGGTGTACAAGACCAAGTACAAGTCCGACGGCACATTGGATAAGTACAAGGCTCGGCTCGTGGCAAAAGGATTTGCACAGGTACATGGTTTTGATTATCATGATTTCAGATGGATGTAAAATCCTCCTTTCTTAATGGGGATCTCAAGAAGGAGGTATACGTGGAACAACCACCAGGTTTTGTGATCCCCGATTCAGAAGGTAAAGTCTGTAAACTAAAGAAGGCACTTTATGGGCTGAAACAGGCCCCACGAGCATGGTACCAATGAATTGATGCCTACTTTCTGCAAACCGGGTTCAGGAGGAGCCCATCAGATGCAAATTTGTATATCTTCAGAGAAGGAGGCAGATGTATGATCGTGCTCCTTTATGTGGACGACCTTGTCATATCAGGGAACCATGAAGAGAAGATCTTGCAGACAAAGCATTTGCTAGGAAGAGAGTTTGAAATGACAGACCTCGGACTGATGCATTTCTGTTTGGGGATTGAAGTTTGGCAAGAGCCGAAATAGATCTTCATTTCACAGCTGAAGTATGCTGGAGAGATACTGAAGGCATTTGGCATGGCTGAGTGCAAGACAGTTGGTACCCCTATGGAGGTTGATGTGAAGCTCTCAAACGAGGATTCATCACCACTGGTGGACGAACTGAATTACAGAAGGCTTGTGGGCAGTTTGATTTACTTGTGCAACACACAGCCGGACATCAGCTTTGCGACTGGTGTACTAAGTAGATTTTCCAATAAGCCCCAGGAGAACCATTGGAGGGCAGGGATGCGGGTGTTGATATACATCAAAGGCATCAAGGGATGCGGGTGTTGATATACATCCAATAAGCCCCAGGAGAACCATTGGAGGGCAGGGATGCGGGTGTTGATATACATCAAGGGCAGGGATGCGGGTGTTGATTATGGCATCACCTATACCAAGGGCAACATCTTGACCGGATTCTGTGACTCAGATTGGGCAGGAGACGTGGACAGTAGGAGATTAGTGACAGGTTACTGTTTCTCACTTGGATCTGGAGCTATGTCATGGGTCAGCAAGAAGCAACCCACAATTGCTCTTTCTTCTACCGAGGCTGAGTACAAATCAGCATGCTTTGCTTCTTGCAAGGCCATGTGGTTGAGGAGGATTCTGGGGGACATGGGTGCAGTGCAGAACAAGCCTACGTAGTTATCATGTGACAATCAGAGTTGCATGGTGATTGCAAAGAACCCTATGTTCCATGCTCGCACAAAACACATTGAGATTCAATATCACTTTGTATGTGAGCTCATCATGGATGGAGAGGTCGACTTGGTGTACTATCCAACTACAGAGAATGCTACGGACATCTTCACAAAGGCTCTTGGAAGAGACTTGCTGGAGAGGCATCTTCATCGACTTGGCATTGGACCGAAAAAGTAACTTCACTTGCGGGTGGACATTGAGGGGGGTTGTTAGATATCAATGCTCCACTCTCATGTAACTACGCAGGAACCAACTAACTCTACTTGTAAGGCCCCCCATATGAGGAGAATGCATTTGAGTAGCTCGGTTATTCGGTAGGTCCTGGTTTGGACACCAGATGGGGGCTATGTGTGGCCTGATGGCTGGATGGAGTTGGCACACTACCAACTAGGCTACATGCAAGTGCGGGAAGGCATCCCATGACTGACCGCATTGAGGGTAGATGGAGCATTTCTCACGGTAGCCCACTCTCGAGTTGCGGGGCCCGTTTGGAGTCCCAGATGATCCCAGATGGCTGTGGGCCGAACGGAAAGCGTAGGTGAGTTGCTCTATTTTGTGCACCGGTTCTATCATGTGGTCGGTGGCCTATTTCGACCCCCATCTAATTAATTAGTTTATTGCTTAACTAATCTAATTAAACTAATTAATTAATTAATTAATTGATCTAATAAATCTACTTTATTAATCTATATTAGAGTAATTAATCTATTTAGATAGATAAGTTGATCTACTTTTTGTTTTTTAATGCAGGTTTATATTAATATGGAGCCAAATATATATACAATCGTCAAAAAAGACCAACAAACTTCCAACAGAAGTTCTAATCATTAACATTGCCATCTCTAGCTATAGCAGTAACCATCCGTTCAACTGAAAACCCAGTAGTAGAAACAAAAAAGAACAATGATCTAGGCCGTCTCCTGCAGCTCTTCCTTGGGCGCCAAGTGTGCAACCACTTGCAGAAGAATTGTGCCTGGGATGCGTTGATCTACTTAATGAATCTAATTATCTATTTCTTATATTAACATAGTTAATTAATTAATTACTCTAATTAGTCTAGTTAATTTATCAAATTAATTTAACTAAATCAAACTAATCCACCTAATTAAATTAAATTTAAGTAATTATAGTTTACTTAATTAAGTTAATTCAATAAATTAAACTAAGGATATTAATTAAATAATTAAGTAATATAGTTAATAAAATTAAAATAATTGATCAATTAATTAGATTGGTTTAATTAATGTAATTAAATAGTTAACCTAAGCATAGTTTTTTTTTTGGGAACATATCGGCTTATATTAGCAGGAGGGATAGTCAGTCCCAAAAATATGACCAAATACAAAAATGGGCCAACTCAAGGGGCAAGCGCCCGTGGTGAATACTTTCCTATGCCAATCCACAAAGAGGGCAGTGCGGGCTCATCTGCAACCATTTCGCCAATCTCCTTTTGATTGGTAGCCAACCATGCAAGAGCTTCCACAGTAAAAATTTAAACTTTCACAGAAGCAAAGATTTCCAGACCTCCTCCAACCGCGCTATCCACCAAGCATGAGATCTGTGTGACTTCCAGACTGAGTTGAAGTCATGGAATTCCATCTACCTAAGCAAAAGCTCTCTATAACAAACCTTGACTGAGATCTTGGGCAGCACTGTCCTACCAACTCTCCACGTTTTCCCTCTAGAGACAAGAGGGACAAGAATTTGATGGCCAGGACTGAGGAAGAACCACAACCACATTCGACAAGAATCGGGCATCCCTTGGCAAAAGACGAAACTCCCGCACCAGGTATTTAAAGGCTTCCAAAAAGCTTGCCTTAAGTCCCATAGGTTGATCCAGCACCTCACTCCCTTCTTGTACAGGGCTCTAGCACTCCGAATATCAACTAAGGCCAGAGGTTTCCCTTCCACTGCAGTAGCCAACCCCCACCAGATGTTCTCGTATAGGCTGGAGTCCCCTCTCAAGCCATCTCTTCCCTTCTAGTTTAAGATAGGCATGCACGACTTCCAGGCCCCCACTAAACCAGCCAATAACTCTGAGCCACTAATTTTTAAAACCCAAACAAAATCTTATCAAACCATGACAAATTCTGTCAAGACCCCATTCTAATACCACCCGCTTTCTCCACAAAATCTCAGAGAATCTCAAACCAGAGGGCTGGGCTTTTTAGGAGCTTAGGTAGCCATTTGAATAGCAACGATAAGTTCCTCAAGGAGATATCTGGAAGTGCCAGGCCACCCAGACTCTTAGGGGATTTGAGGGCATTCCATGAAATATAATGAAGCCTTCTAACCCCTGCCTCCTTCGCTCACAGAAATGAGAGTGCTCTCAACGGAAGCAAGAACGAAAGAGGGAGAGAGAGAAACAAAGAGCCACAAAAGTTTTGGTGGGTGCAGAACACCCTAATCTTATTTTTCATTCATTTATATGTGTGAGTATTGTACATAACCGGGGTAAAGGCACAGTGACCTTTAGCCCCCACAACCTCCCACTTAAAGGACAATGTGCCTTTAAGGGAGAACAACCAGTGAGCATACTATCCTATGCCCATCAATACATGACAATACTCAAACCGCTAACTAGGTAGACTCTTTGTCAGCATATCTGCAGGGTTATCATCTGTATGAACCTTGACAAGCTCTATGCACTTGTCCTCATTGCTCAAGTACCTCCCTGATGAAATGGTACCTGACCTCAATGTGTTTGGTCTTTACATGAAAGACCGGCGGATTCCGTGCTAGCTGAATAACACTCATGGAATCACTATGCAATGTCGGTACACCTGTATGAATCCCCAAATCTCCCACTAGCCAATCAAGCCATATAGCCTCCTTGCAACCCTCTATGGCTGCAACATACTCAGCCTCTATGGTAGACAAAGCAATGCACTTCTGTGCGCGAGACATCCACGACACTGCACCACCTGCAAAGGTGAACACATAACCAAAAGTGGATCTCATACTATCCACATGCCTTGCATAGTCTGAATCTGTGTACCCAAGTACACGCATGTCTCCTCTACCAAAGCAGATGCACATCTCCTTGGTACCCTTCATGTACCTCATTGTGCACTTAATTGCCTCCCAATGCCTCTTTCCTAGATTAGCCATATATCGGCTAACAACTCCCACTGCAAATGCAATGTTTGGTCTAGTAGCTATCATAGCATACATAAGACTCCTAGCCGCTGATGCATAAGGAACCTTGGCCATCATGGCCCTCTCCTCATCTGATTTGGGACTATCTGTATGACTCAATTTCACATATGGAGGCAATGGAGTACTCGCTTCCTTCCCCCCCTCCATATTGAAACGCTGCAATATTTTTGTAACATACTCCGTCTATGAAAGCCAAAGGAGTTTCCTACTCCGATCACATGTAATGCGCATACCAAGAATATGACCTGCAAGTCCCAAATCCTTCATATCAAAGGCCTCATGCAACTTGGCCTTTGATGCATCTAGCTCATAAGTATTCTTGCTAGCCAATAGCATATCATCCACATATAGTGCTAGGATTATTAGGCTATTATCCTTAGCCCTTTTAGTGTAGAGGCAGTGATCAATTTCACTTTTTCTAAAACCTTGGGACCGAATGAAAGCATCAAACTTCTGATACCATTCTCTAGGTGCTTGCTTAAGACCATAGAGACTCTTCTTCGGCTTGCAAACTAAATGCTCTTTGCCCTTTTCTTCAAAGCCTTCCGACTGCACCATGTAAATTTCCTCATCCAGATCCCCATGCAAGAAAGCTGTCGACATCCATCTACATAAGCTCCATATCCTCTTCTGCCACTAGTCGAAGCATGCATCTAAGTGTGGTCATCTTCACAACCAGAGAGAATATCTCATCAAAGTCCACACCCTTCTCTTGCTTGAACCCTTTAGCAACCAAATGGGCCTTGTACCTAGGCACATCATCACCTGTGACCTTCATCTTGTAGACCCATTTATATGGCAATGCTTTCTTTCCATGTGGCAAAGAAACCAAGTCCCAAGTCTTATTCTTTGTAAGTGAACTCATCTCTGATTGCATCACACATTCCCACTTGCATTGATCCTCGTGCATCATAGCCTCTCTATAGCAAGAAGGCTCCCCACAATCAGTAAGCATCACATAGTCTACCCCTGGAACAAACCTATCAAGCGGTCTAGACACTCTAGATGATCTTCTCAAGGGCATTTCAGCTTGCTGTCCCACCTGCATATCAGCCACATTTGGCTCATCATTTCCACTAATAGATGATCCATCATCTACCCTTGATTGTATACCTGTGGGAGTATGTGTTGGTACCATTTCTTACACATTTGGTGCATGGACAGCTTGCTATCTATCAACATATGCAGGTGGATTCACATCCTGGAAAGCGATTCTCCTCATTTCCACATCCCTCATGGGTGCCTTATGCATCTTCTTCTCATTGAAGGCTACATCATGGCTACGTATGATCTTCTTTGCTTCTGGATCCCAGAGACGATAGCGCATCTCTCCACTTTCACCATAACCCAAAAAGATGCATTTCCTAGACTTAGGATCTAGCTTCTTTCGAAGCTGTTTTGGCACATGTGCATACGCCTCACACCCAAATATACACAAATAAGAGTAAGAGGGCTTCTTGCCACTCCATGCCTCTTCAGGAATACCATTATCCAAACTCTAACTAGGTGATCTATTGATCACATGCACTACAGTCTTCATTGCCTTAGCCCAAAAACCACCAGAAAGACTTGCATTGGAAAGCATGCATTGCAACCTTTCTTGAATGGTATAATTCATCTTTTCTACAACTGGATTTTGCTCTAGAGTACGAGGGGATGTGAGCTCCCTCTTAATCCCACGTGTATCACAGAAATGCTGAAAGTCAAGAGACAGATACTCTCTACCATTGTCAGTCCATAGGCATTTAAGCATTCTACCTGACTGATTCTCAACCAAGGCCAGCCATTTCTGAAATGCCTAGAACACATCACTCTTCCAAGCTATGGCATAAGCCCACACTTTCCTAGTTGCATCATCAATGAATGTCACATAGTATTCAGCCCCGCCTAATGACCGTGTAGGCATGGGACTACATATGTCTGAATGCACCAAATCAAGCTTTTCAAACTCTTTCTTTCCCCTTCTTTTATGGGCTGATTTAGTCTGCTTCCCATAGAGACAGTGCTCACAAAAATCAAAATTAGAGAAACTCAAATGCGGTACATCACCCAAACGGCACAAGAGTTTCATCCCATTTTGGCTCATATGGCCCAACCGGCAATGCCATAAAGAAGTGCTTGACTGTTTGGTTATTGCAACAACATGATCAAATACCCATGATACATGTAAGGGATACAAAGTCCCACACTTGGCACCCCTGACCAAAAGCATAGAGCCCTTCTGAATTTTCCAACTCCCAAAACCAAAAATGGTCTGAAAACTAGCATCATCTAGCTGACCCATTGAAATGAGACTCTTGGTTAGCTTAGGCACATCTCACATTTTTCAAAATAAATGCAGACCCATTTGCAAAAGAAAACTTTATGTCACCTACTCCCACTATGTCACATGCATAGTCATTTCCAAGATGCACACAACCTGTCTTTCCACTGTCATAAGTGGAGAACCATTCCCTATAGAGAGTAACATGGAATGAAGCACCAGAATCCAAAATCCAATCCTGGGAATATGCATCATCTGAAGTGGTAAGCAACTCTGCAGATAAACTAGACATGAAGAGAATGTCATTGTCACTATCATGTGTGACTGCATTGATCTCCTCGATCTTCACTTTTCCTTTGTCCTCCCTTGGACTCTCTTCCTTCTGATTTGCACCCCAATTTGCATTCTTTTTCTTATCCTTTTGCTCTCTTTTCAGCTTGTAGTAATCCTTTTTCATATGGCCCTTCTTGCCACAGTGGTAACACTCAATGTTCCATGCCCCGGATTTACTACAAGACTTCCCTCTTTCTTGGGACTTCCCTCTGAATTGTGATCTGCCCCTTTGCACATTTAAGGTTGCATCTTGCTTGTTGCCATCCATAGACTTCTATCTAATCTCCTTGGCCAACAAGCTACCCACATCATCAAATTTCAGTACTCCACCAAGTGTAGAGTTACTGACAGCTATACGGAAGGTATCCCATGAGGATGGCAATGAACATAAGAGAAAGATTGCCTTAGTCTCCGCATCAAAATTCATCTTCTGAGCCTGAAGCTGCTGGCTAAAAATAATATTGAATTCATTCAAGTGAGAAGCAATCGAGACCCCTTCCTTCATCTGCAGCTCAAACAACCTCTTCATGAGGTAAACTTTATTAAAGGCAGTTTCCTTCTCATAAGTGGCACATAGTTTCTTCCACAAATCTTCCATAGTTTGCTCATTTACTACTGTGAAATAAACTGACTCTGCAAAATGAAGTCTAATAGTAGACTTTACTAATGCATCCAACTCATTCCAATCACCCTTAGACATATCTGCAAGCTTAGCTTCAATACCTGCCAAGGGTTTAATCTGCTTCTTTTGAATAAGCACATCCCTTATCTGTTCTTTCCACAAAGAAAAGTTTGTCCCATCAAACTTTTTAATGCTGAAAAACTCCTTTTCAGACATGGAAGAGGATGTTATGATGCAAATGAAGCAAAATCCCAAATGCCAGTGCCTGCAAGAGAGAATCACACCAACTACCAAGTGCATCCAAATGTGTATGCCACAATAGAGTGAAATATCACCAAAACTCAAAGCTCAAAGCATCAAAAAAGATGCAGCTGACTCATGTGCATGTACTATGCATCCATATGAGAAAATCTGGTCCAAAAGAAAATGCCAACTGCAATGGCAATCCAAAATGCCAATAAGTGCCAAATGGCTCAAGCATAAACACCATCCATGGGCATATGCATCAACAATATCTCATCCAAGAGAGCATAACACTATCAATGCATCACCTACAATGTGTCAAAGTTGTCCCTCAGCATAAAATAGCATCCATGTGCAAAGCGTCAAAAAAAAAAAGCATCCCACAAGGTAATCTAGACCTATCAGCGCATCCAATAAGGATCACAATGCATCCAAATGGCCTATAATTCATCCATTGCAACCCAATGCACACCACGGATGAGCACACATGGCTCAAACTGCAACCAGAGTGATCTGCATAAGGTATGCTCAAGAAATCATGGTCCTATGGCAATGACCTGTACTAAAAATAGAACCTGAGATGCCTCAAAATATCGGCACCATTGCATAATTGGACTCAGCAAGACAATCTGCAAATATCTCTCTTCTATTGGAACTCCAAAATCCCAACCGATGAGTGAGAAATGGGAGTCAATACTTATCCACTGCCATGTGGCATAAATCTAAGGTTTCAAAACCTTAGAATGAGAAATGCATAACAAAGAGACGAAATCCAATACACAGAGATCTATACCTCTAAAAACACTCCACCGAATCGCGTAAGAACTGACAGGTAGGGGTTTTCAGGCATCCAAAACGCAATGGGATAGATGGTTTTGGAAACCGTGGTCTCAATCACTGGGTCCAACACACAAACTGAAAACCGTTTTTGGAAACTAAACTGTTTGTAAACTCCATCGGAGTGTGAATGATGAGCAAGATAGAAGTTTTAGGACCTCCTGAGTCCACCGGAACTGACAGATAAAGCTTCCCATAGAGCTTCTCCTTCCTCCCACAGAGCTGCTGAGCTTCCAGGCATTCATGCACGCTTAGCTAGATCACTCGGGCTCTGATACCAGTTGAGACTGCTCTCAACGGAAGCAAGAATGAAAGAGGGAGAGAGAGAAACAGAGAGCCACACAAATTTTGGTGGGTGCAGAACACCCTAATCTTCTTTTTCATTCATTTATATATGTGTTTGAGTATTGTACATACTCGGGGTAAAGGCACATTGACCTTTAACCCCCATAAGAAAAGCTCTCAGCATCTTTTCAATTTCTAGCCAGTGAGAAGGCCTAAATCTCCACACAGATGCCACATACACTGTTGAAGCTGCTAGCACATGTTTCACCACCAGGGATCGGGCATTCCAGCCCAACTGTATGCCACTCCACAATTGAAGTTTTTGCTTGATCCTTTCTTTGACCCAATCGAACCGTTGACAGAGGGAAATCCCAATGCCCAATAGGGCCCCTAGATATCTGATAATTTGGCCTCTAGAGATCCATTTAACTGATAACAAAGCAGCCCATCTGGCATCCAGTGACACCTGCAAGGCATAGGACTTGTTAAGACTATAGACCGACCAAACAAAAACATTGGAGGACCTGAAGTAACCAGTTAACACTCTATTTAGACTCCTCCACAATGGCGAGCAGGTCATCTGCAAACATCTATAAATAGAATTGTTTTCCAGATGGCAGACTGACACCCTTCAACCTCCCCAGGTCAACAGCCTGCTTGATGGAGCGAATGAGCGGCACCGTACATAAGGCAAAAAGCAAGGGAGCTAGCAGGCAACCTTGCCTAATTGACCTACGAAGTTCAAATCTGCCCATGACACCACCATTTATACACAAGATGGCTGAGGCATTGCCAAAAAGGGTACATACTTTTTTGACCAGATTGGCCCCAAACCCCAAGCGCTCCAACACCACCTGAATACAGTCCCACGATATTCGGTCAAGTGTTGATGAGACATTCAAAATGTTTTCTAGGATGTCCTACCCTTTGATAAAACCATTATGCTCTCTGTCTACCAGTTGCATACACACAGTCTGCATTCTGAGAGCTAAGACCTTGGCAATCAGCTTGTAAGAAACATTGAGCATAGTGATAGGATGCCAATCACCAACTCTTAACCTATTCGGGCGCTTGGGGAATAGCTTCATCAACCCAGCATTCAGGTCCTCAGAGAGGGAGCCTCGATCCACAAAAGCATTAGCCATCTCAACAAAATCTACCTTCAGCATCTCCCAAAATTGCCCAAAAAACTCTACTGAGAGACCATCAGGGCCAGGAGACTTCTCCCTCTTCATGAGACCAAGAGCAACCTCGAATTCCTGTACCAAAAACTGACTTGCTAACTTTGATCTCTGCTCATTCGAAACCCCAACACTAACAGGGGCCAAAATCTGATCTACATTTTCTTTCCATATATTGTCAGTCGGTAGGTGAGAGCCAACAATCGCAGTCAACTCTTTCTTAAACACTTCAGCTATTTGCCAGAACCCAGTCACTACACACCCATTCTCATCTTGGACTCGATCAATCGATTCCCTTACCTGTTTCCTTTTCACCACCTGAAAGAACAATTTAGAGGGGTAGTCCCCTACATTCAGCCAAACCTGATGACTATTTATTCTAGCTCTCTCTATCTTAGCCAGCTCCAGTTCCTTGATAGCCAGTTCACATTCAACCATCAAGGTAGCAAGGTAGGGGTCTTTGGGGTCCACAGGTATTGCCTGCATAAGGCACTCATGAATCCCTAGGAGCGTCGAGTTATTACAACAAGATTTGTCTCTTTCTTTCCTGGCCCACCAGCACTTAGTAAAGTTGAGAAGCCCACGTACACCAGCATCCCACCTAGAGCAAGGATCCACCACTGCATGAGTACTTTCTCTCCACACCGTTTTAATTCGCGAGCAGAGCTCCTTACTCTGCAACCAGCCATTATCCAATCTGAACGGTATATCAAGAGACCGTTAGGGGGATAGAGAACGACCACCATATGGGAGCATGGTCAAAAATCCCCGAACTGGAAATCAGCCCGCCCCCCATCGAAGGCTTCATCCACCACCCCTCATTCGCACAGTAGAACCTATCCAGGCGACTTGCCCTAAACTCCAACCCCTTCCTTCAATTATTCCATGTGTACCCCAGTAGTCCCTCAAGATCAATCTCTGCACAGTCGGAAAGGCCCCATGTCAAGCATAGCGTTTCCCAGGCCTCACGCTCCTTCCCCATAACATTAGCTTTGGCATGCGACCGATCACGAGCATCCACTGTCATATTCCAGTCACCACCAAGTAACCAAAAGGCATCAAAGTACTTTTCCGTAAGGGCATTCCAACAACTCATCTGCAAGCCGGCAGAGTTGGGGGCATACATGCTCACTACACAAAAAGAGAACCCTTTAAGAGAGATCTTAGCTGCTGTAAACCAACCCTCAAAATTTCAAAACAGCTCCTACAATGTGAGCGAGTTGCTGACCACAATGGCTGTTCCGCCTTTCCCTCTGAAGGGACCGTTTACCATAATCGTGAAGCTCGCCTGCCTTAAAGCAAACCAGAGACTATCATCTTCACCGCACTTACATTCCTACAAGAGGACTACATCCACGCCGAATCACATCTAGACAGCACTTTTGTTTTAACTTGCTACAACAGCCTCTTAAATTCCATAGGATCATACTAATCTTTCTCAATTGGCCACTTCTATCACTGTCTAAGAGCTTTAATGGCATCTCTGAAGTAATAAAATCGATTTTCTTTTCTTGACACTTGATGACCTCTTGCCACTTCCTTAAGCCACTTGGGGATCGCTCTTGCATAAGCCTTTTGCTTCGAATCGCCAGTACTTGACTTACTTTGTATTTCCAGCAACTGTTTACGGTGGTTAGCCTCTAGGAGGAGATCATCCTGCAGGTCAATAGCGTCCCCCTTCTCCGCAGGACCTCCTGAGTGATTAGATAGTTGCTTGTCACTGAACCCTTGCACTAAGGGAGAGTAGAAGGGTTGGTCCTCCGTCAACCCCCTATGGAATGCATCAGACCTAGCCAACGTGAGTTGGGAGGGGTTGCATAGGATATTGTGATGCGGCATGATTCTCTCAAGCTGACTCGATTCAGATTGCATTAAGCTTGGCTTCCCCTTCTCGGACAAAGACTCTCCAACAGAGGGACCAATCTCAACAACCTTATCTCTCTTATGACTAGCTTCTAAGGGTTGGTGAAGTTCGAAACAAACGACCTCTGAGATGTCTCACTAAAGGACTCTGCCTATAGTGACTACTCACTACGTGGAGTAGCCTGCACTTTATCTTGATCTTGGACTTGGATTTTAGGTGCTTCCCCAACACCAGAAGTCTTTTCCACCGAGACCTCAGATTTCGGGTATTCAGCCCTTGTGAGCTTGGAGCCTAAGGCATCTCTTGCTTCCCCTTCCACCGGCCCTTTGGCAAGCTTTGTGTTCTCTTCCCTCTTGGGACATTGCCTCGTAAAATGGCCTGTCCCCTTACAGATGTAACAAGCATCTGGGAAAGGCCCAAAACGAAGCCGTTGGTGAAGAGTTCCACTACCCTAAAAGGACACTCGAACAAACTCAGGGGGTTCTTGGCTTTTGTCCCACATAACCCAAGCTTTCTGAACACCCATATCTCTCTTCGGAGGAGGTGGAACCAGTTGAACCCTACTCAATGAAGATGCAATCCATTGAATCGCTTCACCCAACCAGGTAGGAAGACCTGGGAACTCGATCCAAACCGGGCACTCGTGGAACAGAAATTATTCCACGCTAAATGAAGGGCTCCAGGGAATCGCCAACACCATGGCCCCTTCAAACACAAGAACACTGGACACCAAAGTATTTCAGACCGCTTCCGAGAAGCATCGAGCCAAAAAGAAGCCCTTTCCCACAAACTGGGCTGAGAACTGCGAAGCCAAGATAGCACATTTTGAGTGGAGGAACTGGTTGAGCTCCACCCAACAATGGCACCCTTCCTGTAAAGAACATGTACACCCCTCCCCTTGCAAGTCGTTCAAGCTCAAGCCTGACCAAGTCGACTGGGACCTCGCACTCAATCGCATGAACTTTGCCGTCCAAAATCCCCTTCCTCTCAGCTTCCCTAGCTCTCCACTCGAGTTCCTACTTGAGCAAAGCAGCCACCTCCGCTTCCGGTAGAGAAGAAAACCTCTCATGAGGGACACCAAATAGAGCCTCAGCATACGAGCGAGACTCCTCTGCTTTCTCATGAGACTCGTTAGAGCGGGAACTCTTGGGAACGGCCACCGAACATCCATTCGAATCTTTGCCCGCACCGTCAGATTGCAGCAGGGTAGGCTCGCTCGTCTTGTCACACAATAGCACCTCCTCAAAAACCTCAGACATACTACATCGTCGTCTCTTCAGCCCTCTCTCAGCCCAAGCATAGTTTTTTCTTGTAGGAGCCGCGTGCATACGATAGGAGCATTCCCAATTCCAGGAGCCAAGGAAAGCTAACTCCAATTGACCTCAAGAGAGCCACTTGTTAAGCATAATCCAATTAACTAATTAATTCAGCCTAATTAAATTAAATTTGCATAATAAGATTTTAATTAAATACATTAATCAAAATAATGTCTAATTGAACTTATTAACTAATCTAACTAATTAACAAATCAAAATAACTCATCTAATTAATCTTACTAATCTATGAATCTAATTAGTTTAAATCTATGAGTCTAATTAATTTATTAATTAATTAACATATGCATAGTTTAATTATATTTTAGATAAATAAATTATATTTTAAATAAATAAATAAATTTAATCAATTACGTAAATTAATATAATTAATCTAAATAGATTCATTAGATTAATTTAAATGTATTAGATTTAATTAAATATTTTTGCATAATTTTGTATTCTTTCTTTAAATGAGCTAGATGGTCAAAAATAAGAGGAGATGTGGTGTACGCCATAGGTGAATTAATCATTTGGCTTTCTTTTGTATTCTTTCTCTAAATGAGCTACACGTTCCAAAAAAAGAGGAGATATGGCATACGCCATATGTTTCACATTACCTTCATTTTGATTTTGGACTTTTTTTCGAGAATCTCGCTAGCTCGTACTTGTGAAATGACTTGTGAAATGAGTGACACTCTCTCTTTATATAGTCCTAGTCTTTTAAAAACAACTCTTCCCGAAGGTCTTTCCCTCTCTTTCACACTACATTGTTAAAATTTAAACATTTCCCCCCCTTGGATTAACACTAAGGGCGTTTCTTCCTCAATCCCACTGCCTTGCCTTTCCTTGCTTCTTCCCCTCGCTCACACCTTTCCTCCACCTGGATTTTCTTCCTGGTGCACTCCTGCTCTCTCTCAGGATCTGCTGCTATGGCTCCATACCTCCCTCTTTCTGCCTTCCTACTCTTAAATATTATCCTCGTCTTGCCTCCCTCCCTTGTCTCCTTCCTCTTACATTCCTCCTCCCTCACCTTTCCTTCTTTAGTCCCCCTCCTCAGGTTTTGCATACTTCCCTTCGTCTCGCCTCAGATCTCTCCTCTCTGGTTTTGTTCTTCTACACCCTTACGAGAGAAATGAAAGAACTTCCTTAAGAGAGATCTGACCGCGGACCTCCACATGCCTCTTTATTTCCTGGTTCTGTTGATGCGCAATGAACCCGCGAGTGCAATCCTCTCTACGCAAAAAGGAACTCATTGATGAAATCCAAAATCGACCAATGAATAATTAACTGAGAGCGGCCAGGCGCGGCACCTGCGTTGCATTCCCTCTTCATCAGCACCATCTCCATCTTCTTCTCTCTGTGCAGCTCCAACGACTCATGTCAAACAAATACCATTGATATCCATCCCTGCCGGAGTTTATCTTGCCTACTGCATTGACTGGTGTCTTGTTCTCTTCTTCCGCTTCTGAGGTGAAACTTATGCATAAGCTTTCGTCTTGAGGTGCTTTCTTTCCCGTTCCTCTCTACAGATCAAGCTGCTTGAGGAGCATGGCCACCGTCGGAGGGAGAATATACTACAGTAGCAAGCGTGTTGTGCTCCAATGCAGGTGCTGAGGAGCAATCCATCCAGCTACTTCGAGAGGAAGCAACAGAATTCATCGCGCAACCTTAAACTGCTGGCGATGAGCTTGCGAGTAGTAGTGATAGCGGCTGGTATGGCGATGACTAGCGTCGGAGCCGACAACGGGATGATCATTACACAGGCGGACTTGCAAAGACTGGCGGCAATCAAGCAGGCATTGCAGGACCCTAAGAATGCTCTGCACAGCTGGAACACGAGCTCCAGCATCGGAGCTTGCCAGGGGGAATGGGAGGGCATCAAGTGTACGCAGGGGCAAGTGATCTTGCTCCAGCTGCCCAACAAAGGGTTGGTGGAGGTCTTCATTTGTAGTACTTTCTTAACAGAGATCTGATCGCGGACCTCCACATGCCTCTGTATCTCTTGGTTCTGTTGATGCGTGGTCGAGCAGCAACGAACCTGCGAGGGCAATCCTCTCTGCGCAAAAAGGAACTCATTGATGAAATCCAAAATGACTTCGTCGAAAGAGCGCGCTAGGGGCAGGGGTGTCAATAGGAGGGGCAAGATGATCGCCCAAAGCCATGGAAGGAGAAGAAACCAACAAGGGAGGCAGAGGAGAGGGGCAGATGTGTGTGGGGGTGCAGGCTTGAACAGGGAATTTTCTCTAGGTTAGGTTGGTGTATTGCAAACCCATAACTCCAATGAAAAATGAAATCCAAACATTATCAAGGACAAAGTCATGAAATATTATGTCTCACTTCATATTTGTATAAATAGCCAACATTCCCGAAGACCTATGATAGTTCTTGGATGGAATATTGAAAGAACTTAAAAAAAGCTATACAAAGATTATCGAAATAAAGGAGGGCTTGAAAGAGCGATGTCATACTCTTCGGCTCTTGTTGTTACCAATTACAAAACTTCCTTGTACATAACATTTGTGGCAGAAGTATTATTTGCCTCCTCACCTGGCATCAGACGCACTCTCTAGAATGAAAACCTTAACAACGTTTGATGCTTGGATAGGTGAAAATGCCACGTATAGTTGGCCTTGATTGAATATCGGTGTCGCCAAGTACAGTCCCAAAACAGGCAATGTTTGGCCTTGTGACTTATTGATTGTCATGCCGAATGTTAATCGGATAGAAAATTATCGTCTCCTCATGTCGAATGGAAGTTTAAGGTTGGTCAGAATGAATATCATCCTTGAAATGAACGTTTTATCACCAACATTAGTACCGGTAATGATTTCAGCTTCTAACACTTTCGTGTGAAACTCTTTGCATATCAATCATGTCCCATTGCACAAACCTTGGCGAGGATTCAAATTGCGCAACAAAATTATAGGAGCATTCCTTTTCAAAACCAATCGATGCGGGGGATATCCACCACCAAGATCAAGATTGTTCAAATACTCGATTGCAAACAAAAAGGAATCTCCCCTTGAGTTGTCCATTGAGTCTGTGCTTAGGTACTCCCTTTCCTCATCGGGCATTGCCTTCAATGCTGTAGCATTAATTTCATCAACCTTAATATTTCGAGGTGCAAGAATAGCACGCTCTCGAAAGTATGGTGCACAGTCCAAAATAGTTGCAAGTCCTCGATACACCCATCCAATGAGGCCTTCCATGGACTTTGTCACAATAGTATCTTCTTTTGTACATCTATTTATCCCATTGCCAATGTCCAAAACCCATTGCGTGAACTCTTGCTCGACACAATTATCACCATTCCGAAGGACCTGCATATTCTTCGTCAACTTCAATACTGTAGTGCGATCCCAAATCCTTGAGTGGCATAAGGTAGCATTGACAATGTCCTCTCATCTTGCCTTTGGAAGCACTAGCAAGACTTGTCTAAAATCCCCCCCCAACAATATCACCTTCCTACCAAAAAGTTGCTCATTGGACATGATATCTCGCAATGTTCTGTCTAGTGCCTCGAAAGCAAACCGATGAGTCACTGGGTGCCTCATCCCATATTATTAGCCTAGCCATCTTCAAAACATCTGCAAGGTGACTATTAACCTTAATATTGCAACTGCTAGTACCATCCAACTCCAACGGTATCTTGAATCGTGAGTGTGTCGTGCATCCATTGGCCAGTAACAATGCAGCAATCCCAAAAGATGCACATGCCAAAGCGATCAACCCCTCCCCATGCAACCGAGAGAGCAAGCAATTGTAGAGAAAGGTCTTTCCAGACCCTCCTGGACCATCAAGAAAAAAGATCTCACCATCGTCTTCATAGACCCTTGTCAAAATCTGATCGAATGCAAAACGTTGGCAGTGATTCAAGGACATTTCCATTTGCTGGGCAGTCTGTGCTTCTTTGACACAATCAAACATTCTTTCTTCTTCATTTGAAACACAAAAACCAAAGCTAACATATATAAAAACTTAAAGGTGACCATCTTAAGAAACGATGTGTATATGAATGAATATATTCAAATAAAAATGTATAAGCATTGCATTAGCATTTATGCGAATACATGATGCTTAAAATTACAAATATTTAAGTATATCTCAAACAAAATGAAAATGGCAAGGAATAATACGCAATTCAAATATTGAATTAAATTAGCTTCCATTGCCATAGATATACGTCAAATGAAAGTAAGAAGCAAAAATAGATTATTTTCATAAATAAAACTAAATATAATCCTTTGCAAAAAACTTGTCCTACCAAAAAACATAAGGGCAACCCAAGTACAGGAATCCCATCGAAGCATTTGGGGTTTTAGTATAAAAAGTGACATAAAAGTCTCAAAAGTCTCTTAATTATCACAGGTTACAACCTACACTAGTTTACGGCTCATCCTGGTCATCAAAGCAGTTAGCCTATTTAAACCAACTTTGAACATTGACACCTCAGTGGGCAATAGTTGAACTTGTTCTTTCAGCTTATCAACTTGTAGTCCACCCATTCTCACATGTAACTGCCCCTTCTCCACCTCTCCCCAAAATCTGTTGCATCCATTGATTAGAGTCCTTTACGCTATTCTCAATTTTAGAAATCCTTGCAATGAGAGTTCCAAAGAATTCTCCCATGCCCTATGCTATTACTGCACCACCATCTGAATGGATTTCTCCCCATAAAGAGGCCAAATATCGTGTGTTCATGGCACATGCATTCTTATTATGCTCACACATGGCTCGAATGGACTTTAAAAGATTGTAATGACTTGAATGCTCGGTTGCATGGGTTGAAGCTCTCCCCCTTCTAAGTCATTTCATTATATTAGCAATGCGATGTTCGCGGCTAGACTTAAAACACTTTGAAGGCAACTTGGGACCCTGATTTGCTCCATGGGTTTCATGAAGTCTTTGCCCTTGCAATACACTAACTTATTTCACTTTTAGCCTACCATTATATTTTTCCATCCCCCCCCCCCCTCTCTCTCTCTCTCTCTCTCTCTCTCTCTGTGTAGCCCCACCTAGCATCCAATCGCCTCTCATCTCGAGCTTAGTTCTCATGGCTATAATCCACGACATGAAACATACTTTATGCTTTACTCTCGTTGCGAAGCAAGGCTAGCTTCTCAAATATGAGGTTAGATTAGATCACTAAGGGCAGACTGTGCTGGCTTGTCTCTAGACATACTGCTAACTCATCAAGATGCTCCTAGGAAATATACAATTAACTTTGGTGATTACTGGTCCAACCACATCATGGCCTTGTCTCTAACTAATACACTAACTTAATTCACTTCTGTACACCATTATATTCTCTCTCTCTCTTTCTCTCTCTCTCCCTCTCTCTCTCTCTCTCTCCCCTCCATTATCTTTTAGTTCTTCTGTCTCAATAATATAGTCATCCACAAACTATAAGATCATAATGGTTTGGATGATTTTAAAAATGTAGCTTGTCTTAAATGATTAAAACATATCGATAGATAAATCCATTGCTACTCTCTCTCTCTCTCTCTCTCTCTCTCTCTCTCTCTCTCTCTCTCTCCTCCATTATCTTTTTGAAAAAATGGTTCTTAGTTTAGTTTTCCCCTCCCAAGAATCTAAGCATCCACGAATTATAAGATTGGAATGGTTTCAATGATTTTGAAAATGTAGCTTGTCTTAAACAATGCAAACACACACATACACACACACACACACACACACACACACACAATGTGCCATAAGGAAGCAAAGATTTCCAAATAGAAAGCAAGGGCAATTGCTAAAAAAGTAATCACCTACCTGGGTAAACAAAAGTTGTGGAGAGAAGCTAGTGCTAGTCCAATAATAAAATCAAGTACCTGCAAGAAAACAACCCAAAAAAAAAAGTAAAGCTAAGCGAACTGTACATGGCTCTCTCTCTCTCTCTCTCTCTCTCTATCCATTGAAATGTACATAGAGCTAAGCTTCAACATCTAGATAGATAAATCCATTGCTACTCTCTCTCTCTCTCTCTCTATGTAAGTAAATATATAATCTAAACATAGAGGTACCCTTCTATGTAAGTAAATGCTAAAACATCTAATCTAAACTCCTTAAAACAATTTAAATATTCTCTAACTAATAGACTAACTTAGTTCACTTTCGGCCACCATTATCTCTGTCTCTCTCTCTCTCTCTCCCCCTCTCTCTCTCTAAGTAGCGTCCACGAATTATAAGATTAGAATTGTTTCGATGAGTTCAGTTTTTGCCTCCCAATACAGTAGCAGCATCCTTGGATTATAAGATCAGGATGGTTTCGATGATTTGAAAAATGTAGCTTGTCTTGAACCTCTCTCTCTCTCTCTCTCTCTCTCTCTCTCTCTCTCTCTCTCCTCTCTCTCTCTCTCTCTCTCTCTCTCTCTCTCTCTCTCTCTCTCTTTCTCTATCTATTTATCTATGTATGTGAGTAAATATATAATCTAAACATAAAGCTACCCTTCTATGCTAAAACATCTAATCTAACCTCCTTGTAACCATTTAAATCTTCTCTAACTAATACACTAACTTATCTCACTTCCGGCCACCATTATCTCTTTCTCTCTCTATACCTCCCCCCCCTCTCTCTCTCTCTCTCTCTCTCTCTCTCTCTCTCTCTCTCTCTCTTTCCCCCTCTGTCTCTCTCCCTCTCTCTCTTGCCTCCATTATCTTTCGAAAAAAATGGTTCTTAAATTAGTTTTCCCCTTCCAATACAGCAGCAACATCCACAAATTAGAATGGTTTCAATGAGTTCAGTTTTCCCCTCCCAATTCAGTTTCAATGAGTTTAGTTTTCAACCTATAGATAGATAAATCCATCGGTACTCTCTCTCTCTCTCTCTCTCTCTCTCTCTCTCTCTCTCTCTCTCTCTCTCTCTCTATCTATCTATCTATGTAAGTAAGTAAATATACAATCTAAACATAGAGCAACCCTTCTTTGTAAGTAAATGCTAAAACATCTAATCTATACTCCTTGCAACCATTTCAATCTTCTCTAACTAATAGACTAACTTATTTCACTTCTGGCCACCATTATATTTCTCTCTCTCTCTCTCTCTCTCTCTCTCTCTCTCGCCTCCATTATCTTTTGAAAAACATGGTTCTGAAATGAGTTTTCCTCTCCCATTATAGTAGCAGCATCCATGAATTATAAGATTAGAATGGTTTTGATTATTTCAAAAATGTAGCTTGTCTTCAACGATACAAATGTATCCTCAACATATAGATAGATAAATCCATCGCTACTCTCTCTCTCTCTCTTTCTCTCTCTCTGTGAAAATGAACCACATACCAAAAATTGCCATGGCCCATGCTAAGAACACCTGAAAAGAACATTTAAGTGTTGAATATATAAGTAACCTCGGTGTCTTCCCTTTTTACATACAAAAAGGCTTGCCTGGTGCTAAGAAGAGCAAACTTGCTATGAAGAACACAATTGATTCTACCCTTTGATAAGTTTTCCCCTCCCAATACAGCAGCACCGGTCCACGAATTATAAGATGACAATGGTTTCGATGATTTCAAAAATGCAGCTTGTCTTCAATGATGCAAAGTAGCCTCAACAGTTAGATAGATAAATCCATCGCTACACACACACACACATTCTCTCTCTCTCTCTCTCTCTCTCTCTCTCTCTTAGTTCAATTTTGAAAGAGAGTAGATAAATCCATCGCTTGAAAAAATGGTTCTTAGTTCAATTTTCTCCTCCCAAGAATATAAGCGTCCATGAATTAAAAGATCAGAATGGTTTCAATGATTTTGAAAAAATAGCTCGTCTTAAATGATGCAAACACACACACACACAATGTGCCCTAAGGAAGCAAAAAGTTCCAAATAGAAAGCAAGGGCAATTAGTAAAAAAGTAACACCTACATGGGTAAACAAAAGTTGTCAAGAGAAGCTAGTGCTAGTCCAACAATAAAATGAAGAACTTGTAAGAAAAACAACCCTAAAAAATAAAGTAAAGCTAAGTGAACTATACATCTCTCTCTCTCTCTCTCTCTCTCTCTCTCTCTCTCTCTCTCTCTCTCTCTCTCTCTCTCTCTCTCTCTCTCCCCCCTCCATTATCTTTTTGAAAAAATGGTTCTTAGTTCAACTTTCCCCTCCTAAGAATAAAAGCGTCCACGAATTATAGGTTTCAATGATTTTGAAAATGTAGCTTGTCTTAAACGATCCACACACACACACACACAATGTGTCCTAAGGAAGCAAAGAATTCACAAATTATAAGATCGAAATGGTTTCAATGATTTTCAAAATGTAGCTTGTCTTAAACGATGCAAACGCACACACACACACACAACACACACAATGTGTCCTAAGGAAGCAAAGAATTCCAAATAGAAAGCAAGGGCAATTGCGAAAAAGTAATCACCTACCTGGGTAAACAAAAGTTATGGAGAGAAGCTAACGTTAGTCCAACAATAAAATGAAGCACATACAAGAAAAACAACCCTAAAAAAAAAGTAAAGCTAAGCGAAATGTACATCGCTCTCTCTCTCTCTCTCTATGTAAGTAAATATATAATCTAAACATAGAGCTACCCTTCTATGTAAGTAAATGCTAAAACATCTAATCTAAACTCCTTAGAAACATTTAAATCTTCCAGCCACCATTCTCTCTCTCTCTCTCTCTCTCTCTCTCTCTCTCTCTCTCTCTCCCCCCCCTCCATTATCATTTGAAAATATGGTTCTTAAATTAGTTTCCCCCTCCCAATACAACAGTGTCCACGAATTATAAGATTAGAGAGTTTTCAATGAGTTTAGTTTTTGCCTCCCTATATAGCAGAGAGTTTTCAATGAGTTCAGTTTTTGCCTCCCTATATAGCAGAAACATCCACAAATTATAAGATTAGAATGGTTTCGATGATTTGAAAAATGTAGCTTTTCTTAAACGATGCAAATGTAGCTTCAACATATAGATAAATAAATCCATCGGTACTCTCTCTCTCTCTCTCTCTCTCTCTCTCTCTCTCTCTCTCTCTCGCCTCCATTATCTTTTGAAAAATATGGTTCTTAAATCAAGTAGCAACATCCAAACAGGTAGCTTGTCTTCTCTCTCTCTCTCTCTCTCTCTCTATGTAAGTAAATATAAAATCTAAACATAGAGCTACCCTTCTATGTAAGTAAATGCTAAAACATCTAATCTAGACTCCTTAGAAACATTTAAATCTAGCCACCATTATATTTCTCTCTCTCTCTCTCTCTTACATCCATTATCATTTGAAAATATGGTTCTTAAATTAGTTTCTCCCTCCCAATACAGCAGCAGCGTACATGAATTATAAGATTAGAGAAGTTTCAATGAGTTCAGTTTTTGCCTCCCAATACAGCAGCAGCATCCATGAATTATAAGATCAATGTGGTTTCGATGATTTGAAAAATGTAGCTTGTCTCAAACGATGAAAATGTAGCTTCAATATATAGATAGATAAATCCATAGGTCTCTCTCTCTCTCTCTCTCTCTCTCTCTCTCTCTCTCTCTCTCTCTCTCTTTCTTCCCTTCATTATCTTTTGAAAAATATGGTTCTTATGTCCATTTTTCCCTCCCATTACAGTAGTAGCATCCAAAAATGTAGCTTGTTCTCTCTCTCTCTCTCTCTCTCTCTATCTATCTATCTATGTAAGTAAATATATAATTTAAACATAGAGCTACCCTTCAATGTAAGTAAATGCTAAAACATCTAATCTAAACTCCTTAGAACCATTTTAATCTTCTCTAACTAATAGACTAACTTCCTCTCATTTAAAACTTCCAGCCACCATTATCTCTCTCTCTCTCTCTCTCTCTCTCTCTCTCTCTCTCTCTCTCTCTCTCTCTCTCTCTCTCTCTCTCCTTCATTATCTTTTGAAAAATATGGTTCTGATATCGATTTTCCCCTCCCATTATAGTAGTAGCGTCCATGTAGCTAGTTCTCTCTCTCTCTCTCTCTCTATGTAAGTAAATATATAATCTAAACATAGAGCTACCCTTCTATGTAAGTAAATGCCAAACCAACCAATATAAACTCCTTAGAACCATTTCAATCTTCTCTAACTAATAGACTAACTTCCTCTCATTTAAAACTTGTGGCCACCATTATATTTCTCTCTCTCTCTCTCTCTATGTAAGTAAATATATAATCTAAACATAGAGCTACCCTTCTATGTAAGTAAATGCTCAAACATCTAATCTAAACTCCTTAAAACCATTTAAATCTTCTCTAACTAATAGACTAACTTTCTCTCATTTAAAACTTCCGGCCACCATTATATTTCTTTCTCTCTCTCTCTCTCTCTCTCTCCTTGATTATCTTTTAAAAAATATAGTTCTTATATTAGTTTTCCCCTCCCAATACAGCAGCAACGTCCACGAATAATTATAAGATTAGAGAGGTTTCAATGAGTACAGATTTCGCCTCCCAATACAGGAGCAACATCCATGAATTATAAGATCAATGTGGTTTCGATGATTTGAAGAATGTAGCTTGTCTTAAACAATGCAAATGTAGCTTCAACATATAGATATATAAATCCATCTATAGTCTCTCTCTCTCCCTCTCTCTCTCGCGTCCATTATCTTTTAAAAAATATGGTTCTTAAGTCAAATTTCCGCTCCCATTACAATAGCATATCCACGAATTATAAGATTAGAATGGTTTTGATGGTTTGGCAAGATATAGCTTGTCTTCAATGATGCAAATGTAGCCTCAACATATAGAAAAATAAATCCATTGCTACTCTCTCTCTCTCTCTCTCTCTCTCTCTCTCTCTCTCTCTCTCTCTCTCTCTCTCTCTCTCTCTCTCTCAAAATGAACCACATACCAAAAATCACCATGGCCCATGCCGAGAACACCACTTGAAAAGAACATTTAAGTGTTGAATATATTATTAACCTCGGTGTCATTCCTTTTTACATACAAAAAGGCTTAGCCGGTGCTAAGAAGAGAGAGAGAGAGGGGGGGGGGGAGGACGAGAGGTTTATCAAATGACTAATGCCATGACTAACACCACTATCTCTCGAAATGTGCATCTCAACACACAGACACAAATCCGTAGCTAGAGAGAGAGAGAGTGCCAAAGAGAGAGAGAGAGAGGGAGGGAGGGAGAGAGACAGACAGACAGACAGACAGACAGAGACACACAGAGAGGGAGAGAGAGAGAGAGAGAGAGGGGAGGGACAGTGGGTTTGAAATGACTAACGCCACTCAACACACACACATAATCTCTCTCTCTCTCTCTCTCTCTCTCTCTCTCTCTCTCTCTCTCTCTCTCTTTAAAAATGGCATGTACATTCTAAGCATGCTATAGATAGAGGCTAGAGACACAAAAATACAAAACTTCTAACACTACTATCTCCCAAAATGCACGTAAGACTGACGCCAACAAGACCCCCAACTTAAGGAATATGCTAAAATCAGTAATTAGTTGAAGGTAAAGGAGGGTGGAGCATATGTGTCTACATGGGTGGAGCATATGTGTCTACATGGTGTCTATAATAGGGTGCACACTCCCTCTTCTCCTCTCTCCTTCCTTGCTTAAATCTTCCTCCTTTCGTTCCTCCATTATCTTCATTTTCTTTCAAATTCTCTTTTCCTTAGATATTCAAGCCCCTCTCATATTCCCCTAGCATCGATGAACCCTACACATCTCTCTCTCTCTCTCTCTCTCTCTCTCTCTCTCTCTCTCTCTCTCTCTCTCTCTCTCTCTCAAAATGAACCACATACAAACATTCTATAAAAAGTCCCCCCTCCCCCCCCCCCCACACACACACTCTTTCTCTCTCTCACACATATAATCTCTCTCTCTCTAAACAAAGGAATACTACAAAAATCGTGTTTGCAATGAAGCTGTTTTTAAAAATAATAAGCAGAAGAGAGAGCCTTCAAATGCGTATTGGGAGATTATATTATTGTGGCTATATTTACAAACATTTATTAGTAAGTAAATATTTTATTAAAGGATCAGAATGGTTTCATTGATTTTGAAAACATATTTCAATTCAGGCCACCATTATATTTTTCTATCTCTCTCTCTCTCTCTCTCTCTCTCTCTCTCCATCTTCTTCATTATATATTTTAAAAAATGGTTCTTAGTTCAATTTCCCCTCCCAATAAACTAAGCATCCACAAATTATAAGATTAGAATGCTTTCAATTACTTTGAAAAAAATACCTTGTCTTAAACATTTGTGTGTGTGTGTGTGTGTGTTTGCATCATTTAAAACAATTTTCAGGATCACAATCATTTCAATGATTTTGAAAATGTAGCTTGTCTCTATCTAATAGAGTAACATATTTTACTTGCGGACATCATTAGATTTTTCCCATCTCTCTCTCTCTCTCTCTCTCTCTCTCTCTCTCTCTCTCCTCCATCACCTTTTTTTAAAAATGGTTCTTGCTTAAGTTTTCCCCTCTCAAGAATCTATGTCCATTGAATAGGAAAACAATATTCAAGGGTTCTTAGTTTAGTTTCCCCTTCCTAAGAAGGTATTTCAATGATTTTGAGGTCCACGAATTAAAGGATCATAATGGTTTCATTGATTTTGAAAACATAATTCAATTCAGGCCACCATTATATTTTTCCATCTCTCTCTCTCTCTCTCTCCTTCATTATCTTTTCTAAAAAATGGTTCTTAGTTAAATTTCCCCTCCCAATAATCTAAGCATCCATGAATTATAAGATCATAATGCTTTCAATTATTTTGAGACATGGTGCGTGCTTAAGTTTTCCATCTCTCTCTCTCTCTCTCTCTCTCTCTCTCTCTGTCTCTCCTCTATTACCTTTTTTTTAAATGGTTCTTGCTTAGGTTTTCCCCTCTCAAGAATCTAAGTGTCCATTGAATAAGAAAACAATATTCTAGGGTTCTTAGTTAAGTTTCCCCTTCCCAAGGTATTTCAATGATTTTGAGGTCCACAAATTAAAGGATCAATGTGGTTTCATTGATTTTGAAAACATATTTCAATTCAAGCCACCATTATATTTTTCCATCTCTCTCTCTCTCTCTCTCTCTCTCTCTCTCCCTCTCCTTCATTATCTTTTTTTTAAATTGGTTCTTAGTTCAATTTCCCCTCCCGATAAACTAACCATCCATGAATTATAAGATCAGAATGCTTTTGATTATTTTGAATGCATAAAGAGGTGTTGAGAGGGGATAGGATGACCACACACACACACACACACACACACACACAATCTCTCTCTCTCTCTCTCTCTCTCTCTCAAATGTGGAGATATCACTATTAGAACCACATACAAATCTCTCTCTCTCTCTATCATTCAATAAACAAATAAACTTCCGAACATAAAAAATTTACCATGGCCCATACAAAAGTTTTAATATAGCACTACTGAGAACACCCCTTGAGGCATCCACACCTATGTAGCAAAAGAATAACCGACCTGGCAACCACACTTAGGTGGGACTTGAGAGCTAGCGGCGTGAGTTGAGAGCTAGGTATGTGATGCAAGAGGACTATAGGCACCTCCTTGCAGTAGTGTAGCGTATGTTTGAACTTCGAGGGAGAGCTAGCTGTGGCACTGGAGATGGTTCACTAGAGTGAAGACTCGTGAAGGGTTCATTGAGGTAGGCACGTAGTGCAAGGATGCCAAGGATGCCATAGTGGGACGGATAGGCTGTAGACTCTGAGGAGAGGATGTGTGAGTTGATGGAGCCTAAATTTGAGGACAGTGAGGAGGTAGCTAAACATGGCGCAGTCATGCCACAGTGCAACTATGCAAGGACTGTGCTGACCTTGCTAGAAGGTCGCGTGTGGGAGAGGAGGCACTGTTTTTCCTCAGGACGTGCAGGAGAAGATGTGCGAGTGGATGGATGATGATGCGGGAGTAGGGCTGCATAGAGCATAGAGGACAATGCGAGAGCAAAGGCAGGAGAATGGCACATCCGTCAAAAGGAGGAGAATAGAGTTTCACAGTCCCTCATTGCCTCGACTCCTCGAATGAAGAGAGAGAGGTGCATCAGAGCCTAGATGCCAGGTAGAGTGGGAACGAGAGAGCCTAGAGTATTAATGGCGTGGTGACATTGGCGGGCATGGTGGCGCTGGCAGCTAGTTCAAGTCTCCCTCCTTCCATCATGACACGTGGCATATTCATTCCCTTAGCGCAGCTCACTATCCTTAAGGAATAGAATAGAAGGAATCTCAACCCTTTGGATAAAGAGTTTCTCGATACTTCCGCGTTCCCACCACCATAGGGTAGGGGTCATTGCACTAAGCAATGCCCATGGTGGTTCAAATATTTTAGGCAAATTACAATCCAATCTTGTTCCCTTTTGATGGACACCATCCATCATAGAAAATAATACAGATTCTTATCATGCTTCATGAAACTCATCCCAACTCCTTGTTGATGGACACCATCCATTACAGAAACTCATCTAGATTCTTACCCTGCTTCATGAAACTCATCCTAACTCTTGGGATAGAGATTGCCTTGTTGATACTTTTTTATCAACAAGGAATCCCAACCCTTGGGATAAAAACTTTCCTGATACTTTCGGGTTTCTATGACCATGAGGTAGGGGTCATTGCATTAGGCAATGCCCGTGGTGGTTCAATGTTTTAGATAAACTACAATCCAATCTTCTTCCTTGTTGATGGACACAATCCATCACATAATCTCATTCAGATTCTTACCATGCTTCATGAAACTCATCCTAACTCTTGGGATAGAGAGTGCCTTGTTGATTCTCTTTTTATCAACAAGGAATCCCAACCCTTGAGATAAAGACTTTCCCGATATTTTTCGGGTTCCCACCACCACCGTGGGGTAGGGGTCATTGAATTAGGCAATGCCCGTGGTGGTTCAAATGTTTTAGGCAAGTTGGAATCCAATCTTATTTCCTTGTTGATGGACACCATCCATGAAAGAAACCTTACCATGCTTAGTGTTATAAATATTTTAGAGAACCCCCATAAGAATAAAAGCGATTACACTATGGCAATGTCATCATAGTTTCATCTTAATTTATAAACCTAAATTCAAGTTTTTAGCAATGATCATTTATTGATTTCATTATTTGGTTAAGGAGGGTGTCTTATGTAATATGTTTTACAATTTTAGGAATTCGCAATGGCCATGCCTGTTTATGAGAAATTCATCGATCATGCTTGGTTTATGCTGGAGAAGTCAAAGATTTGTCACCTTGTTATCACTTCAACAAAAGTGACAAGTCCCAAATTTTCTAGCCAAGCAATTGGAAATGTTGGAGCTATCTTGAAGTTGTGGATGTGTTTCCACATGGGGACTTCATAATAGCCATATGTGATGACAACTTGAAGGGCCAATGTGTCCTAAAGTTGAGGACAAACTCTAAGAAGTACTTCTTACGAATAGTGCCAAATTCCACAAAGTATCCATATATAGGTGATGCCTTGAGTTCTCTCAAGGCTATATGGGATGCATTACCAAATATTCAAGATAGTCAAGATGGTGGTACACTTAAATCTTCTCAGGGTTTTGTACAACCTTCACCTTTGGTCCCAACTATCGAACCACAGGTGTAGACAACAATGAGCAAGGAAAAGAAAAAGACACCATCTAAGTTTGACCCTCATTTGGAAGCTATAGCTGTACCTCGAAGAGGAGAAAAAAGACCTTAACCTAAAAGAGGATTACCAAAAGGCGAGCGACAAAAAGCGAGCGAGCCAAAAAAAGCGAGCAATAAAAAACAATAAAAGATTTATAAATCCCCCATTTCAATAGCAAAAAAAATAACTTATTTAAAAGTCCATATGTTTCCTCAATGCTAGAAGGTTAAATATGCATATAACTTTCCAAGCCACTAATTTCACATCATCCATGAGATAGTTTGTATGTTCAATTTCCAATTCGTTGTTTGTATTGAAGACAAACCCTACAGTAACTACAATCAAGTTCTCTCTTTCCACTAGAGTAATTGAGGTCATCAATGAAACCTTCTACACAAGTGGGGTTTTCCAAGGACTCCTTGCATGGATTAGTCTAGATTCCATGCATATGTAAATGCTTAGCTTTTTTAACTCTGTTCATTCTTGGAATGAAACCCATGTTTCTTTGTTATTGGAAAAATATCCTTCCCTAATGATTTATTATTAGCTCCCACTAATCTAACCAATGCAACAAATTAACCACAAATTCATATTTTGGTGCATTAAATTTTACTAGATGGTGCACAAAGAGATGATAATCATGTAAAATACACCTTGCCATTTGATTTGATATGTAACATGACCCTATTTGGACTTGTGAATCAAAAGATACAAGGATGTAAAAATAACACGCTCCCTGTTTTGGCCCAAAAGAGAACATTTTCACATCCGTGTATTTTTGCAAGATGTCAACATATGATTTTTTTGGCCCAAAAGATGAGTTTTTAACATCCCTACATCTTTTTATTGTTAAATATAAATGGCATAATGTTACATATCAAATCAAATGACAAGACATGATTTAGATCAATATCATGCCTTTTTGCACCATCTAAAAAAATTGTGTGCATCAGAATATGAACTGTGTGCAATTTTCTCCAATTTTTTGGACCAAGTTTAAAGCAAGGTTTCCCATAATGGGGAGCGAGAAGACACTATCTATTTTGGCAAAAAAAAAACCAAAATTTAACATCCTCTACCTTTTAATTGCACTCTGGGGATCACTCTTCATAAACCCATAAAGCATGTGCAAGCAAGCATGTATTAAAAATTACCCCTATTCTTGCAATTTACATTTTGTCATGTAAATGGTTGAACGCATGTATGTGTTTACATTTTAAAATATCTACATATATAAATTACATTAAGTTGCTATTTAATGAATCCCCTCATGCACACAAACAACATGTAAGATCCCCCACTAAAAAATACCCCTCAATGCACAAAAGTGGTATGTTACATGTTTATGAGTGACCCCCCAGGATAATTACCAAACCCAAATGGGGTCATGTTACAATAGTCCTTAACTTTAGACTACTCAATTTCAAGAATTGTGACACATAACCACTCTTTTGAATACTTTATACTTTAAGCAATTATTTTATAAAAAACTTAGATTCTTTCTTTGCTTGCTTGATTTTCCAATCACTTCAACTAATTGTCACTCGCTTTTTTGGGCTTGCTCACTTTTTCTCGCTCACTCTATTGACTGCCTCGACCTAAAAGAGCTAACCTAAAAGTAAGCCAATTACAACATGGTGAGAAGTTGGATGATGATGACAAGGATAACGAGGATGAAGAAGCTCAAGAAGCCAAGCTTACAGAATCACTACTTGCAGATACTTTTATAAATGCTAATTTACACTCTGATGATGATGAAGGGTATATATGGGGATTCTCATTGTATTCAGTGCAGACAACACACATCAATCGAGCTACTTTGTTTACCAATCAAAGAAAGCTAGATGAGAAGTTTGCAAGGAAGTTATATGATTATGCAAGGCAGGTCAAAACACTAGCTCCCAGTAATATCATGCTACATCCAATGTCATTCAAGAAGCTTGCAAGTGATGATCATGTGTTATATGATGTATCTTTTTGTATGCTTGCAGACTTCTTTATAACATCTCAAGAATTTTGACTGACTGACATTGTTTGTGAAGCGGCACTTTATGAGAGCAGATACAAGGATGATGATGAAAAGAAATATATGATATCTAGAAATAGATTCCTTGAAAGGTGCAAGTTTGAGCCCATTGATGGACAACACTTCTGTGAGGCATGTAGAATTGCATTTGAGGAGATCAAAAGAGAAAAATTACCATCCGATGAGTACATGCCAAAGTTTGCAAAAGTCATCGTTTATATTTGTTTATTCGAAGATGACTCTAAGTATATATTGGAATCCCTCGAGCTCAATAATGAACTTTTTCAAAAGAAGAAAAATTCAACTCTTTTAGAGGTTCTTCTTAAAGCAAGAGAGTTATGGATTACGTGCAGGAAGCCACTACCCTCAAAGGGTAAGAGACCCACTACAGAGTACTTAGGAAAGCAGGCATGATTTTATAGGTGCTTGATAATTGTTGTAAATGATGTTCAGCCAAGACTTCTAGAAGTTAAAAGAGCCGTCAATAAATACAAGGATTACGTGTGCATCGTATTTCATCCTGAAACAATCTTTCAATGTATTGTGGATGTATGCATTGCATTCGAATCTGGTATGATATCCTTTGAGTCACCTAAACACGAGGTAAACAAGAATCAAAAAGTTATAAAGGCTATGTCAATTATTTTGTGGAGGCCATTGAGATATAATACTAATGAAATAGTAAAGGTGGTTTGCCAAAAGTTACTAAATGGAGAATGTTTTTTGGTAAGAAGAACAAGCAAGGAAGCCTTGAAGAAATAGTCAACCCAGGAAGTAAAGGCTGAAGCTGCACATGGAGCATTAAAGTTTTTGCTTTAATCAACTGAAGACTTGGTGGGCCAAAAGTGTTAGGTTGATAAGCAAAAAACACGTGCGCTAGGAAAAATGGTTGACAAGAACGGGGCCTTGCAATGGATAAAATCATCGGATAAAGATGCAACACCAACAAAGAAGCTTTGAGCTAAGATGCCTATTTGTGTGAAACTGATGTATGCACATATAAAGTCAAATGCCATGAAAAACAAGATGCAACTTCAAGTCCTTAATGATTCTTTCACATTAGCCTATGACATTGGTTTGTCAAAGGATAATTCAAATTATGTTATTGTCAAGGGAGTCGATACTGAAAGATTTATGGCCACAATGGGTAGTGAACCTTGGGACAATCCATATGCATTTTTCTTTGATGAACTACATGTTGAGATATCGAGCTCCACTCATGATATGCCAAGGTGACTGTTGTGCATTTATGTCATTTACTTGTTAGCTGTAGATGCGGTTGGTACACCGCTCATGAATAATAGCTGGATGACAGCTATCTTTATGTACTCTAGTTAGTGGCTCAATTAGTATGCCACCTTAGTTAGCTGAGTTTGGTTTGAGATCCACATATAGGGTTCACCTATTCTTTTGTACTAAGAGAGAGTTCTTTTGGCTTTCACAACTAAGAAGAGGAAAACTTTTTTCAGCCTCCTCCTTTGTGTGTATTCCCCCATTGTGTATGTGAGAAAGTTACAAGTGAGACTCCTTACTTCTCTCCCACTCTCTTCACATGGTATCAAAGCGATTCATGGTAAGGAACTCAAGAAAGAAAACCAAGTTCCCAGTGGCTTGGTAAGAGAATCAATGTTGCTTTCCTTTTTCGAGTTTGGGAGCAAATCTTTGTAGGTAGCACAGCCGGAAAGTGCAAGAGTGCATTGTCTCAAATTGGGACATCCTTCGCGGTGTGGTGAGAGCATAGTATATGCTACGGATGAGGGCAAAGGCCTTGGTGGCATTATTTTTTTGATTTGAGGCCATTTTGGGGCCCATTTTAGTGGCAGAAGTTTTCTATAGGCACTCAAAAAAGCGCCTTGTTTTTGCTGTGTGCGACCACTGTTCTATAGGTCGATGAAAAGTTATCACAGAAATTACATCATATGCCTGTGCACAGAGATATTGGGATTGACAGAATCATTCTTATTTCCTATTGATGCAAAATCGTCACTACGAAGTAACTGTGTGGTCAAATACCACTTTCATCAGTTTTGCATATTTGCCCTTGTGAGGTAGAAGTTGTGTTTTTTGTAGTGACAGAATATTCTTGCAATGATCTATAATGGCGTCTGATGCTCTTTCACAGATAGTCACTAAAAAGCTTGACAAGAATAACTTCCAAGTATGAAAGTTTAGAATGACGAATTTCCTTAAGTGAAAAGGCTATTGGGAGTTCATTACTGGCGCTGAACAAGAACTAGTTATTCCTAATGTTCCCAATCAACAAAAGTTGTAGGCATTTAAAGGATGGCATGAGAGAGCCAGAAAAGTTATGTACTGGCTGTCTATTAGTATTTCAAATTCTATGATTGTGCATATTCAGGATGCAAGCACGCCGAAGGAGGCATGGGATACTTTGACAAAAATGTATAGCACAAATACGCAAATCAGGAAAATGTTGAGATATCAAGCTCTACCCCCGATACATCTCCTGGATGACTATCATTTATGTCACCGCCTATGTTAGTTGTACTCGTGGTGTAGTTAGACTACCACGTATGTTTTTGGTTTGGGTTCACATATGAACCACGTATTCTAGGTTTTGACATATAGGGTATTTCCCTCTTCTATTGTATTGTTGTTGTGTGCAAAAGTGAAGAAAGGCTTCACCCTCCAACCTTGTGTCCTCTCTCTTTTGTGTGTTGTGAAGAAAGCTACACTTGAGTCTCCTATCTCTCTCCCTTATTCTTTACATGGTATCAGAGCCTTGTTCGTGGTAAGGAGCTCAAGAAAGCAAGCCAAGTTTGTGGTGTCCTGGTAAGAGGACCATTGTTGCTTTCCTATTTTGAGTTTGGGAGCAAATCTCTGCAGGTAGCACAGCCAGAAGTGCAGGAGTGCACTATTTCAAATTGAGAGGCCCTTCGCGGTGTGGCGAGAGCGCAGTATATGCTGCGAGTAAGGGCAAAGCCCTTGGTGACTTAATTTTTTTGATTTGAGGCCGTTTCGAGGCCCGTTTTGAAGGCGGAAGTTCTTCGCAGGCACTCAGAAAAAGACCCTGTTTTTCGCTGTGCGACCACTGCGCGGCTAGTTGGTGGAAAGGTGCCACAGAAATTGCATCGTATGCCTGTGTGCAGAGATATTGGGAGTTGCAGATTCATGCCTGTTGCCTGTTGATGCAAAATCGTCACTAGGAAGTGACTGTGTGGTGAAATACCACTTTCGTCAGTGTTGCAGATCTGCCCCTGTGAGGCTGTTTTCAGAAGTTTTGCTATTTGCCCTTGTGAGGCATTTGCTGTGTTTACAGGTTGCTGTTGCAATTCGTGATTTGTAAAATGTCTGAGAATCTGTCTACCATTGTCAGTGAGAAGCTTGACAAGAACAACTTCCAAGCATGGAAGTTCAGGATGACAAACTTCCTTATGGGAAAGGGAGTTTGGGAGTACACCAGTGGTGAAACTGCAGAACCAGTTTTGGGTGCTGCTCCCACTCCTGCTGAATTGAAGGCCTATAAAGAATGGCATGAAAAAGCCAGAAAATGCTTGTATTAGCTGTCTGTTAGCATTTCAGATTCTATGATTGTGCATATACAGGATGTAGAGATGCCTAAGGAGGCATGGGATACATTGGTGAAGCTGTATAGCACAAATACCAAGGCACGAAAGATGCAGCTAAAGCAAGAGTTGCACAATGTGCAAAGGAAAAATCTAAATATAAATGAGTATTCCTTGAAGGTGAAAGGCCTTGCAGATTCTCTTGCCTCCATTGGAGCACCTGTTGACGATGAGGACTTAGTGTCCGTGACCTTGAATGGTCTTGGGAAAGATTATGCACAGTTTCGGACATCCATTGGAGTCCGTGAAACATTTCCTGATTTTCAGGAACTTATTGCTCTCTTGCTGAGTGAAGAGCAAAGGAATGGTGGTTCAGCCACCTCAACTTCTCAAGAGACTGCTTTCTACTCGAATATAGGTAGAGGCAGGGGTAGAGGAAGAGGCCGTTTTGGTGGCCGTGCAGGAAATCAGAACCAGCAGCAACAACAGGAAAACCAGTCCTATGGAGGAGGACGTGGTAGTTCTAGAGGCAGGGGGAGCCAAAGAGGCCGTGGTTCATGGCAAAGGAACCAGCAAGTAAATAGCAGCACAGAATGCTATTATTGTGGAAAGCCTGGACACAAGGAGAATACATGCTATAAAAAGCAGAATGACATCAAAAGTGGGAAGTTGCAGCAAAGCAACTATGCATCATCAAGTGGGCATGGTGACGACAGAAATGAGCACCTTTTTGTGATGCAGCATATGGTTAACTCTATGTCAGGAGATGCTGCAGCTTGCAATGATGTTTGGTATGTTGATTCAGGTGCCTCTAACCACATGACCAGTCATGGTGAGTGGTTTCATGATGTTAGAAATTTGGATAAGCCAGGTTATGTTGAAACAGGTGATGATACTGCGCACCCAATTACACAGGGAAGTACTTGGCAGATGTACTTCATGTTCCAAAAATCACTAAGAACCTAGTTTCAGTTGGCCAGATGGTTGAGCAAGGTCTGCAGGTTAGATTTAATCCTGATGGATGCTTTGTTGAGGACTTGAAAAATAAGTGCCGCTTGGTTGCGAAAGGCAACAAAAATGGCAGAATGTTCACCTTGGATGTTGATATGCCTGAGGTGAAAGCTGCTATGTTTGTGCATGGGAGAGGTGTCATTGCAGATATTGAGATATGGCACAAGCGCATTGGGCACGTGAATATACAAAGGCTGAAATCTATGCAAACGAAAAACATTGTTGCAGGTTTGCCTAAATTCAGAGTTGAGGGAATGCAAAAGGTATGTGAAGCATGCCAAATGGGTAAGCAGGCCAGACATGCATTTCCCAAAAATGCTAAGGTGAGTAGAAGACCTTTGGAAGTGATCCATTCAGATGTTTGGACAACCAAAGCTGCTTCTATTGGTGGATGCCATTATTATGTGACGTTTATTGATGACTACACTAGGAAGGTGTGGATTTATTTTATGAAGCACAAAAGTGAAGTGTTCAGCCATTTCAAGGCTTTTAAGGCCATGGTTGAAAAAGAGAAAGGTGTGCATATTAAAGTGCTAAGATCTGATGGAGGGGGAGAGTACTTTTCAGAAGAATTTTGTGAATATCTGAAAGAACAGGGAATTCAAAGGAAGTACTCATGCAGGTCTACCCCTCAGCAGAATGGGGTTGCAGAAAGGAAGAACAGGCATATTGCAGAAGTAGGACGGGCGGTCCTAAATGAGAAAAACATGCCTGATTATTTTTGGGCTGAAGCAGTAGCAATTGCTGTTTATATTATGAACAGAACCCCCACTGCAGCTGTCCATGGCATGACGCCTGAAGAAATGTATACATGGCAAAAACCAGATATTTCTCACTTGAAGGTATTTGGTTGCATAGCTTATGTTCATGTTCCTGATGAGAAGAGAACAAAGCTGGATCCAAAGGCAGAAAAATGCATCTTTATTGGATATGCTCTGCACCAGAAAGGGTATCGCTGTTATAACCCTTCCACCCGCAAAATGCAAGTGAGCAGAGATGTTTTTGATGAAATGAGCAGTTGGTATGCACCAACTGTTATGGTAGGAGATGCAGATGCAAGAAATGGGAATGTTGCAATAAATGCAGAGCAGCAATCTCAAGCCTTGAGTGGACCCAGAGAGTCCTCTACTAGTGGATCTAATGCATGGACAGGGAGATTGAGATCTAGTGAATCGTCACATGGCAGTCCTGATAGTGTTGTGCAGGTATCACATAAGGGAAAAGAAAAAGTGGACCATGCTCCAGTGTTTGATGTGTCTGCTGGTAGCTCTCATGTTGATGGAGAGTCAAGTGGCTCTGAAATGAGCCTTGATGAGGAACTTGGGATTCCCTCTGTTGTTACACCTGGTGCAAGGAAAAGCAGGCATGATTTAAAGACTCCTGCAACTGATCCAGTTGTACGGAGGTCCACTCGTATTAAGTATCCAGTTGATAGGCTGAGATATGATGGGTATACAGCACATCACTATGCTTATATGGTCAAGGTTCTAGAGGAGCCAGAGCCCACATGTTTTGAGGATGCAGCAGGGCATAAAAATTGGGAAGCAGCTATGGATGAAGAGATGGCTGCCTTGGATGCAAACCATACTTGGGATTTGATGCCTTTGCCTCATGATAAGAAGGCTATTGGCTGCAAGTGGGTTTACAAAGTAAAGCACAATGCTGATGGGTCTGTTAGCAGGTACAAGGCAAGATTGGTTGCCAAAGGTTTTGCACAGACATATGGAATTGACTATGAGGAAACTTTCAGCCCAGTTGCAAGGATGGCAACCGTGAGAGCAGTAATTGCTATGGCTGCTGCAAAGGGATGGTCTTTGCATCAGATGGATGTGAAAAATGCCTTCTTGCATGGTGATTTGCAGGAAGAGGTTTATATGATGCAGCCAGAAGGTTATGAGGATAATTTACACCCCGATTTTGTATGCAGGTTGCGCAAAGCCTTGTATGGCTTAAAACAGGCGCCGAGGGCATGGTCAGACAAGATAGGGCAATATCTTGTCACTATTGGATTTCAGATTTCCAATTCAGATTTTTCACTTTATGTGAAAAGGACAAACAGAGGGATTGTGCTTATAGTCATTTATGTTGATGACTTGATTATTACAGGTGATAGTGATGCAGACATTAATGAAGTGAAGCTGCTGTTGAAGCAGAAATTTGAGATGAAGGATTTGGGAGAGCTGCGTACTTCTTGGGCATTGAGGTTATTAGATCCCCGAGTGGGATATGGCTGTTGCAAAGGCAATACGGTTTGGACATGCTGTCCAAATATGGGATGACAGGCTGTAAGCCTATTTTTGTTCCATTGGAGCAGAATGTGAAGCTCAATGCAGAGACAGGTGAGCTTCTTGAAGATATTACTATGTACAGGCGCATAGTAGGTAGCTTGATTTACATGACTATAACCAGACCAGATTTGAGCTATGCTGTGGAGCTGGAAAGTCAGTTTATGCAGGCACCGAGGAAGCCACATTTGGATGCGGCTAGGCGCATACTGCGGTATGTGAAGTCCACATTGCATTATGGACTGTTTTATGAAGCTGGGTGTGCATTACAGGTACATGGATACACAGATGCTGATTGGGCTGGTAGTGTCTCAGACAGGAGATCTACTAGTGGTTTTATGTTTTCTCTTGGGAGTGGTGCCATCAGTTGGAGCAGCAAAAAGCAGCCAACAGTTGCCTTGTCGAGCACAGAGGCTGAGTACAGGGGTGCAGCAATGGCTGCATGTGAGGTAGCTTGGTTACGGAAGCTACTTGCAGATATGGGACAGTCAATTCATGCAGCAGTTGTCATTCATTGTGACAACATTAGCAGCATCATGCTTGCTAATAACCTAGTTTATCATGCTAGAACGAAGCACATTGAGGTGCATTATCACTTTGTGAGAGAGAAGGTTCTAGCTGGTGAGATTGATCTTGTCTATGTCAGCACTGAGGAGAAAGTGGCTGATATTTTTACGAAGGCATTGGGTACCGAGAAGCTTCGCAGATTTAGGAGCTTGCTTGGTGTACGTGAGATGGATTTGAGCTTGAGGGGGAGTGTTGAGATATCAAGCTCTACCCCCGATACATCTCCTGGATGACTATCATTTATGTCACCGCCTATGTTAGTTGTACTCGTGGTGTAGTTAGACTACCACGTATGTTTTTGGTTTGGGTTCACATATGAACCACGTATTCTAGGTTTTGACATATAGGGTATTTCCCTCTTCTATTGTATTGTTGTTGTGTGCAAAAGTGAAGAAAGGCTTCACCCTCCAACCTTGTGTCCTCTCTCTTTTGTGTGTTGTGAAGAAAGCTACACTTGAGTCTCCTATCTCTCTCCCTTATTCTTTACAGAAAATGCAGCTCAAGCAAGAGTTGCATAATGTGCAGAGAGAAAATATGAGCATCAATGACTACCACAGGAATGTGAAGAAGATTGCAGATGCACTTGCTTCTATTGGGTTGCCAGTGGAAGATGGTGATATAGTTTTTGTGACCTTGAATGGTCTAGAAAAGGATTATGCACAGTTCTAGACATCCATTGCCATCCGTGAGAATTTTCCTCATTTTGGGGGGTTGATTTCTCTTCCAATTTCTGAAGAGCAGAAAAATGATGGTGCATCTTCTTCAGGAGGAACTTCAAAAGAAGCTGTCTTCTACTCAAATGCTGGAAGAGGTAGAGGCAAAGGTAGAGCAGGCCAATTTGGAGGCCATGGCAAAAATCAGAATATGTAGCAAATTCAAGAAAACCAGTCCTATGGAGGAGGACGTGGTAACCTTAGAGGCAGGGGGAGTCAAAGAGGTCATGGTGGATGGCAGAGAGGCCAAAATGCAAACAGCAATGTTGAATGCTACTACTGTGGTAAAATGGGTCATATGGTTAAAGACTGCTATAAAAATCAAAATGACATCATGACTAGAAAATTGTAGCAAGGCAATTATGCAAACTCTAATAGACAAGGTGATGACAGAAATGAGCATCTGTTTATGGTGAAACACATGACCAATTCTGTGACAAGTGCAGAAGAAAGCAATGATGTGTGGTATGTTGACTCAGGTGCATCAAACCACATGACAGGTCATGCAGAATGGTTGCAGGATGCAAGGAAAATGGAAAGACTAGGATTTGTGGAGACTGGTGATGATACTGCACATCCTATTGTGCAGATTGGTAAAATTCCTTTGTCTATGCAGCATGGGAAAAAGAAATACCAGTATGATGTATTTCATGTCCCGAATATCACCAAGAACCTAGTTTATGTTGGTCAAATGGTTGAGCAGGGCTTGCGGGTCAAGTTTAGTCCTCATGGATGCTTTGTTGAGGATATGAAAAATAAAGGTCGCTTGATAGCAAAAGGGAAGAAGAAGGGCAGGATGTTTACGTTGGATGTGGACATGCTTGAAGTGAGTGTAGCAATGTTTGCACATGGGACCGGTGCAGTTGCAGATATTGATATCTGGCATAAACGCATTGGTCATGTTAATGTACAGTGACTTGAATTAATGTAGGCCCAAAATATTGTTGCAGGATTACCTAAGTTCAAGGTTGCAGAAATGCATAAGGTATGTGAAGCTTGTCAATTTGGAAAACAGGCAAGGAAACCATTTCCTAGACATGTTCAAGAGAGTAAGAGGCCATTGGAATTAATCCACTCTGATGTGTGGACTACTAAAGCTACATCTATTAGAGGCTGTCATTATTTTGTCACTTTTATTGATGACTACAGCAGAAAATTTTGGGTGTATTTTATGAAAAAGAAAAGTGAAGTGTTTGGGAATTTCAAAGCTTTTAAAGCTATGGTTGAAAAAGAAATAGGCTTGCAAATAAAATGCCTAAGGTCAGATGGAGGGGAAGAGTACCTCTCAAATGAGTTTGCAAGGTTCCTACAGGAGCATGGCATAAAGCAGCAATAATCATGCAGTCATACCCCACAGCAAAATGGACTTGCAGAAAGGAAAGACAGACATAATGGAGAGGTATGTCGTGCCATGCTCAACGAAAAAGACCTGCCAGATTATTATTAGGCTAAAGTAGTTGCTACATCAGTCTACATAATGAACAAGACTCCCACTACAGCAATACATGGCATGACACTAGAGGAGAGGTATATTGGTAGGAAACTAGATATTTCTCATTTGAAAGTTTTTGGTTGCATTGCCTATGTTCATGTGCCAGATGAGTTGAGATCCAAGTTGGATCCAAAAGCTGAGAAGTGCATCTTTATTGGTTATTCTCTGTAGTAGAAAGGGTATAGATGCTATAACCCTTCTACTTGTAAGCTTACAGTGAGCAGAGATGCTTTTGATGAGATGAGTAGCTGGTATAAATCAGTAAATGTGATTGATGATGCAGATGCACAGAATTCACAGCAGCAATCACAAAATATTAGTGGACTTATACTGTCCTCTAGCAATGGTTCACATACTTTGCCATGGATAGGCAGATTGAGATCAGGAGGATCTCCTCAAAGCAATGCAGATAGTAGTATGCAAGTATCACGAAAAGGAAAAGAGAAAGTAGATCAGCCCATGGTTGATGTGAATGCAGGTCACTCTTATGTGGATGGTGAATCCAATGGCTCAGAACATAGCCTTGATGATGAGTTGGGTATTCCTTCTGTTGTTATACCTGGAGTAAGGAAGACAAGGGAAGTTTTGAGAGCACCTGGTAGTGATCCTGTTTTGCACAGATCTACCAGAGCTAGGTATCTTGTGGATAGACTGAAATATGATGGATTTACAGCCATTCACTATGCCTATATGGTCAAAGTGATACATGAACCAGAACCCACTTCTTTTGAGCAAGCCATGGGAAAAGAAAAATGGGAGAAAGCCATGGATGAAGAAATGGATGCCTTGGAAGCAAATGCTACATGGGAATTGGTGCCTTTGCCTAAAGACAAGCATGTAATTGGCTACAAGTGGGTTTATAAGGTGAAGCACAATGCAGATGGTTTTGTGAACAGATACATAGTTGTCAAGGGGTATGCATAGACATATGCCATTGATTATGAAGAAACATTCAGTCCAGTTGCAAGGATGGCAACTGTAAGAGCAGTCATTACTATGGCTACATCAAAGTGATGGTATTTACATCAGATGGATGTAAAGAATGCTTTCTTGCATGGTGATTTGCAAGAAAAGGTCTATATGGAGCAGCCACCAGGTTATGTTCATGCTGTTCATCCTGAGTTTGTTTGCAGGTTGAAGAAAGCCTTGTATGGCTTGAAGCAACAACCCATAGGATGGTCTGACAAGATAGGACAATATCTTGTCACTATTGGCTTTCAAATTTCCAAGGCAGATTTCTCACTTTATGTGAGAAAAACAAAGAAAGGCATTATGGTACTTGTCATTTATGTTGATGATTTAATCATCACATGTGATAGTGATGAAGATATCCTTCATGTGAAAATGCTATTAAAGCAGAAGTTTGAGATGAAGGATTTGGGAGAGCTGCGTTACTTCTTGGGCATTGAGGTGATTAGATCCACAAGTGGGATATGGCTCTTGCAGAGGCAATATGGATTGGACATTGTGTCCAAATATGGGATGACAGGCTGTAAGCCTATTTCAGTTCCTTTGGAGTAGAATGTGAAGTTGAGCGCAGATGCAGGTGAGCTTCTGGAAGACCCTACTATGTATAGACACATAGTAGGAAGTTTGATTTATATGACTATTACCAGGCCAGATTTGAGCTATGCTGTTGGGTTGGTAAGTCAGTTCATGCAGGCTCCAAGGAAACCGCATTTGGATGCGGCTAGACTCATACTCAGGTATGTGAAGTCCACATTGTAGTATGGACTATTTTATGAGACTGGGGTTCAGATACAGTTGCATGATACACTGATGCTCATTGGGCTGGTAGTATTTCTGATAGATGATCTACCAGTGGATATGTATTCTCTTTTGGGAGTGCTGTAGTCACTTGGAGCAGCAAGAAACAACCTACAGTTGCCTTGTCGAGCATAGAGGTTGAGTATAGGGGTGCAGCAATGGCTGCATATGAGGTAGCTTGGTTGCATAAGCTACTTTATGATATGCATCAGTCTACAAATGGGCCAGTTGTCATTTATTGTGACAACATGAGCAGTATACACTTGGCAAATAACCCAGTCTATCATGCTAGAACAAAGCACATTGAGGTGCATTATCACTATGTGCGGGACAAGGTTCTAGTAGGTTTTATTATTCTAGTTTATGTCAGCACAGAGGATCAGGTAGCTGACATATTCACGAAGGCATTGGGCACAGAGAAGCTGTGCAAGTTCAGAGACCTACTTGGTGTGCAGGAATTGGGATTGAACTCGAGGGGGAGTGTTGAGATATCGAGCTCCATGATATGCCAAGGTGACCGTTGTGCATTTATGTCACTGACTTGTTAGCTATAAATGCAGTTGGTACACCACTGATGAATAATAGCTGGATGATAGCTATCTTTATGTACTCTAGTTAGTGGCTCAATTAGTATGCCACCTTAGTTAGCTGAGTTTGGTTTAAGACCCACATATAGGGTTCACCTATTCTTTTGTACTAAGAGAGAGTTCTTTTGGCTTTCACAACTAAGAAGAGGAAAACTATTTTCAGCCTCCACCTTTGTGTGTATTCCCCCATTGTGTATGTGAGAAAGCTACAAGTGAGACTCCTTACTTCCCTCCCACTCTCTTCACACTACAAGATCTGTCAATGTCAGGATTGTTTAGCTTATACGAACTATGATACAAGGTTCTATGGCAAGACAACCAAGAGCAACATTTGTCATGTTTATCTTGGATGAACAACAGGATGCATTGTTTGCTAGTTTGAAATCTACATTTAGGTGTGTCATTGGAAAGGTGTTGCATGGTATGGTATTATGACATGAGCATAGTTATCATGGTGATTTGGCATCCAAATATTGCAACCCATGATGGTTGCATTTATGCATAAGGGTGTGATGGTCCATCATTGGAAATTCTTCAGCTCTTTTTCCAAGAGAGAGAAACATTAAAAATAATCTCCCCTTCTCTTGATTATCGACATCCAAAGCATCCTTCTCAAATACAAGAAATGGTAGAAGCATATGGGCTAAAAGGTTGGAATGTGGCATTGTATGGAATGGGGTTAGCTATAGAGACTGTATTATAAGAAGTAATTCATGTGGTTGTCATTGATACTCTCCATCGGATTCACGATACTTTGATACTTACTTCAGTTGCATGCCCACAAGAATTGTAAACTACCACAAGAAAGAGAGATGTGTGTGCTTAGGAAAGTGGTAGAAAGTCCAATGAGATTTTGATTAGCATCGACAAATGAAGAGGAAAGACTACATTTAAGGGAGATAATGTGCAATGGACAAATGGTAAAGGTGTCATCTTCCTGGAGGAGTGGTCCAGAAGGGTCAAGAAATTTTATGATGAAAGGATTATCAATAAAGAGGTTGTCGCAACATATCTCAAAGTATGAAGGGAAAGGGAAAGGAAGTGGGATCATGCTAGTTTTTTTATGAATTTGAATTCAAATGAGGTAAGATAAAGGTGACACCAAAGAGGAGAGCAGGAGAAACCTATTGGCATACCTTTAGTTTGGGTCCAGCAATGTGGGCCAATGTGAATAATATAAGAGTCTAGGAGTAGGTGGTTATAACTGAGAAAGGTATCAAAGAAGTAGAGCATTTTAACCTTTGTTGATTTAGTGAGGTAGAAGCAACCATTTTTTTGGAAGAATCCCTTGAAACCTAGTTTAGTAGCAAGCTTACAAAAGTAAGAGAGAGAATCCATGAGATTAAAGGTGCAATGGTGGGGATGGTTCCATAATAGTTTGCAATGTCAGTAGAGTAAAGGGAGTAGATTTTTTGGGGTAGTTTAACAAGGAATTGTAAGTTTGAATCGATGCACCATAGCATATGGGTGTTAACGTTAAGAAATTTCTTATAAGTGGTATGTAGTTTATCTCCAATGGAGATAATGTTTTTAAGCTCTTTAAGTCTTGAAGCAAAGAGGTCAATGAGAGAGGAGAAGATATAGTTTTGCGCATTGGTAAGCCACCAAAAATCATGCTTGTTTGCATTATAAGTGCATATGAGATAATCAAGGCTACTAGAACTGCCTAAGGGAATCAAGCATGTTTGAAATGGATTTTAGTGTGACAAGGGATGCAGTTTGGGGTAAAGACTTGGGTGAGTTTATTCTAACCAAGGTGAGCTTCTATACTAAATTTTTGTAAAGAAAAATGGGAGTTTGGGACACTTTATCCAAGCCAATGATGATAAAGACATGGTTTGAAAGCCAATTTACTTCATCGAGAAGAGTTTTGTTTTCTAGAATGGATTTTTGGGATTTAAGGTTGGGGAAATGAAAGAAAAATGAAAGAAGACAAGATAAAACCCCTTTGCATAGTGAAATGATGAAACAATGAGGACAATGGAAAAGAGAGAGAAACTTATAGAATTAAGGAAGAGTTTGAGCAAGTAGGTAAAAAACCTATAAATTTTTATAAAAAGTACACAAGAGTTTTGGTAACAAATAACAAAATATTTTTGCAAAAATTTGCAAAAAAAATCGAGCTTAAAGAAGTCCTGGTAGGCGTCACTCTTATTTAAGAGGAGAGTCTGCATACCTGCCACCATCCAATGAGTAAAACATGGTAAGAACCGACTTAAAGCTTAGTTGGAAAGACACGTGTCATAAACACTCCTCCCTTGTTATTGGGGTCATTGTAAAAAGTAGAACTTAACCATAAACCTTATCAAGCTAGATTTAAACTTTTAAGAGTAACGAGTAGAATGGAGTAGTCATAAGTGAATTTAGACCTATTGGTATTTTAGAGGGTGAATTCGGGAATTCGTAGAATAAAAAAATGATAAAAGGGTGGGTTTCAAGTCATAGAAAAATGTATTTAAAGCACATATTTCATTAATTTTAGACTCATATGTCTACATTTGGACTAATCCTAAAAATCCTTCCCAAATGAAAAGTTTACTTCATGAAAATCTCATTCGAGAATCAAAGGTTCACTTTTTGGCACTGTCATTTTCACATAATAAATTTCACAATCTGTCTCTATAATGTTGCACTAATAATGCAAAAATTGCTATTAAATCCTACTTTTGTACTTCTTGTTTTTAAGAATACTATTCATGTTTTGAAAAAATCATGAGTTATTCATTTAAATCCATGAAAAATCACTTACAAAATAAAGACTTATTAATTTAATTTAATCCAAAAGAATACACTTAAAATTCAATGTAGAAAACTATAACGCTCTTGAAGATTTAAAAAGTTAAAAGGTTTAAATAGACAAGAGACATGGAAGGCTCTTTTGTACTCCAAGAATAGTAATAGCTATGCTTGCAATTTTACATTGTCATATGTTTATAAGAAATATCGCTCTCGATGAGTCTTTGTATAAAGGAGTCATGGCCTTTTCAATAATTCAATTCTGCCTTTATAATGTGTTAAGTACAAATGGTCAATCCTGACATTTGCTTGGATGAATGTCTAATTCATTGTCACTTGTTGCTTGGGTGCCATCTTCATTCACTCTCATCTGACCACCATCATCTCCAGTCTGTATTGATGCTTGAATGGTATTGTCATGGGCATTCTTCATTTATGCTATCTCCTTCTACTTTCTCCTTAGCAAGCATCTTTAAAAACTCCATAATGTGCGAAATAATTGGTAGTGGTACTTTAACTTTTTCTTCTACATCATGCCCCATGTGCTTCTTTGTTTTATTTGTCCTTGATTTCTAGGATACTATGACTATCTCTGTGGAAAGCTCTGAAACTGCTTCATGGTTTGGAACCCATTCCTTTTTCAAGCAACCAAGATAGAGTGTATTGTTGTCTTAGTTCTCCTTCCTAACCCTTGGCTCCTCATACCATAGTTTTGTACATGTTACAGCTCTCCCCTAGTCATCCATGCTCACGTCCACCACTTTTGCAACCCAAAACTTTGCATTCTCATTTTCATCATCCATCGATGGTCAAACTACAACAAAACAATGGATGTCTATGTCTACTTCTGGCATAAACTCTCTCTTGTTTGGTCCACAATATGGATGTGGGAGTAGCAATTCAAACTCATTTTCAAAGATATCAAACGTTGGGCGCAAGTTGTTACTAACACTTGGCTAAAACAAAGGTCATTCTGCCTTAACATCATCTTCTCACATTTTCTCAAGGTCCTTTATCAATTGGTAGGTCTTTCTAATTACAACAGCAATGTGTTCCTTCCAAGAGTGCTTCCAATCATGAAATCTATGAAGCATTTCCTCATTGTCTATGATAAAAGATTTTAAGCCTTCTATTTCACCTTTGGGTTTCTTGCTGAATTCTTTTATAGAATTCCATGTTGGATCCATGTATTTGCTCGCAACTGAAGTTAAGAGACTGTAAGTTTCTTTGGGTTCCCATGTTGTATCATGAGAATAGTATTGCCATTGCATCATTGGTTTTTCATCCTTTAAGAAAAAGCAAAAGTAGTGTGGCTCGTGTTATGACCAATCAAGGCATCACCACCTTTTTATATGGAAGGTAGAATCATGCTCTTCCAATCATACATCCATTTAACCATGGAGTATACTCTAACTTCCTTGCGGCCACCAACTTGCCTCCCACACCTTGTTATCAAGCTTGTCATCCATCATCTCCATGTACTTGTGTTTTAGCTCTCTTGAGACTGTGCTAAAAATCTAATCGATATCCTCATGTGTGTGTCTCCAACCAACAAAAACCCAACTTCAATATCATTGAAGATCGATGAGCAATTAGCATTGAGCAAAATACAAAGAAGAGTATGTATTCTTATTCTCTCATCTGTAATTGTATGCCTGTATTCTCAAATTTGCTAGTAGGCAACCTTTTTCCGCATGTAGACTATGAATTGCCTTCATAAAGTATCTTACAACTTTATTGCTATCATGTGGATGTAAGGAATAAATCAATTTGAATTGTTCTCTTCACCCCTTGATATCACATAATTTAATGGAATGCCTACATCTGCGCTTGCAACATGTAGATCGCATTGCTTTTTGCATAACATCTTCATTCATTACTCTTATTCTCTTTGGCTGCTTTTCTACATCTTCCTGAACTCGTTTTCTTTTCATGCATATGTACATTTATTTCTTATGTACATCCTTATTTGAATTTGTCCACTTCTCCCCGTCAAATTTATTTGTCACTTTGTTTTCATGGGATGTTACATCCTTGATCTTATCACAATCAAATTCAAATACCGAATAGTACTTTGTTGATTTCATTCTTGTCTTTGAAGCAATCATAGGACCATTTGAATTAATATCCATGTCGTCCATAATTGATAAGTCAACACTTTTGGACTCTTTGCCCTTGTCAATGTGTGTGAATTCATCCACTCCAAATAAGACATCACTTCTGAAAACTTTTTCTTTCTCGGTACCAATGAACTCATCCACTCTGATAAGATATCACTTCTATAGTTAAGTGCAATGAAATCATCCCAATTTGAGGGGACAACATTGATGATATCTTTATCCTTCTCGACGTGCGTGAATTCAATGACTCCAGATAAGACATCGCTTCTAAAATCTTTTGCCTTCTCGATATCACACTGAACTCGTCCACTCTTGATAAGATGTCACTTCTATAGATGACTGCATTGAAATCATCTAATTCTGAAGGGACAACACTTTTGATGTCTTTGCCTTTCTCAATATGCATGAATTCATCCACTCCAAATAAGGCATTGCTTCTGAATTCTTTATCTTTCTCAGTACCAATGGACTCGTCCACTCCAGATAAGATGTCACTTCTATACTTGAGTCCATTGAAATCATCCATGTCTGAAGGGACAAAGCTTGGCTCGTTGGGCGTATTCTTTAGGTCCTTTGAAATTGTAGTATACGTCCATTGAAATCATCCATGTCTGAAGGGACAAAGCTTAGCTCATTGGGCGTATTCTTTAGGTCCTTTGAAATTGTAGTATACCTTATCTTTATCATTGAAAACCATATGTCCTCTTTCAATCTTCAAAAATTACTTGCTCCATCCCAAATCTTTCCTCCCTCATAATAGGGACCATCCAATGATGTTGTGTTATTATTCATACCATCATTAGTAACCTTAACACTCCTCATCTGTGCAAATGACCACCAATCCACTTGTTCAAACCCCAAAACTTGACCTTCCACTCGTGGGAAAGTGGAGGTGGAGGGGATGGAGGGGGGGGAAGGGGGGTGGCGGGAGAGGATGGAGGGGATGGAGGGAGAGGATGGAAGGAGAGGGCAGTGGTGGGGGTGGAGAGGATGGAGGGGGGGGGGTTGGAGGGGATGGGGTGGGAGGGGGTGGATGGAGGGGATTGGGGGGGGGGGGGGGGGGGTGTGCAGGGGGTAGGGGGGAATGGTGGTGGAGGAAACTTGACGAACTAAAAACTTTGATGAAAATCCAAAGGGAGGAAGAGATGGTCACCTTAATGCTCTCCAAGTCTTTTTCGATGTAACAAGATTGTTGAGGGTCAATGGATGGCAGGTGGATGGCTAGGTTATCACTGCAAGAAGGGCTCAAAATAACTCACCATGTCAGGATGGGAGTAGGGTGGTGGTCGATGGAGAGGGACGAGGGTCTTGCATAGGGCTCAGAATGGGGAAGAGGATGAAGACTAGATATGAAAGAAGAAGAATGAGGGGGTGGAGTGGAGTGGGTTTTTATAGGAATGGGTGTAGGGTTAGGGTCAAAAACCCTAAACTCTTCCCGAGCCATAACTTTTCATGGTTAGCTCAGATCTTTTTTCTGCAAAAAGGTGAAATGATCACCGTTTGTAGTATAAGTGTAGCTTAGGACCTCGAGTCGTATTCCGATGAGAGACGTAGGCTTAAGTGTGGTAAGCAAACATAGTGCATGCATGTGTGAAAGGAACGTGCATCATCATGGTTGGAGTAATGAAGGCTTTTGTCTACATTGAGGGTTGAAGAGTTTAGGAGGAGTTTCAGGGTTAGGGGGAGGTTCATGGTTTAGAAGGAGGTTCCAAGGTTCAGAGAGAGGTTCCAGAGTTTAGAAGAGGTTCAAGGGTTAGAAGGAGGTTCTAAGGTTTAGGGTAGAATACATGGTGGAGAACTCATCTCCCTCGTGGATCATGGAGGTTAAGGGTTGCAGAACTAAGGGTTTAGGGGGAGCATAGGAGTGGGAGAGGAAGAAGATGTAAGAGCATTGGGGGGAAAGAGAGAGAAAAGAAGGGAGGAGGAGGGAGGAAGAGTATGTATTCTTATTCTCTCATCTGTAATTGTATGCATGTATTCTCAAATTTGCTAGTAGGCGACCTTTTTCTGCATGTAAAATGTGAATTGCCTTCATAAAGGATCTTATAACTTTATTGCTATCATGTGGATGTAAGGAATAAATCGTTCTCTTCACCCCTTGATGTCACATAATTTAATGGAATGCCTACATCCTATGCTTGCAACATGTAGATCGCATTGCTTTTTGCACAACATCTTCATTCATTACTCTTTTTTTTTTGGTTGCTTTTCTATATCTTCCTAGACTCGCTTTCTTTTCATGCATATGTACATCCGTTTCTTATGTACATCCTTATTTGAATTTGTACACTTCTCCCCGTCAAATTTATTTGTCACTTTTTTTTCATGGGATGTTGCATCCTTGATCTTATCATAGTCAAAGTCAAATACCAAATAGTACTTTGTTGATTTCATTCTTTGTCTTTGAAGCAATCGTAGGACACTTGGAGACAAATGCTTGGAATACCAAAGTAGAACTCAACACAATGCCCCAAAGAGTGTGGGCTTCATTCCATTATGGGGTATTTATACAAGTTGGAGAGCTTCTCTCTCTGCATGTAGGAATTATAAAACATTCTCTCTCTACATGTAAAACTTGCATATAGAAGTTACATCTAGGAGTTGCACTCGCATGTTGCATGTAGGATTGCATGTAGAACTCGCATGTAGGAATTGCATGTAGGGCTTGCATGTAGAACATGCATGTAGGAGTCGCAAGTAGAACTTGCATGTTGCAGATTCCTAAGAGAGATTATTCCTAGCCTTATGCAAGTACAAGCGGAGCTTTGCCGCTACTCTACACACACATTCTGTACTAGCTAAGTCCATATTGGCACAGAGACAGCACATTATTTTTTACATCCTTTCCTCTCTTTTTTCTTTACTTTTTCTAATACTTTATTAGACTCTATTAAAAGCTTTTTTTGCATACTCTTTTCCTTCTTTATTCTTAATGACATCCTCTTTATCAATAACCCTATCATTACAAAATTTATTGACCCTTTTAAGCCACTCCATGAAGAGGACCCATTTACCATTTATCCACTACACATAATCTCCCTTAGATGTAGTATGTCCTCCTCCTTTGTTGACACTAATCCAAATCTCAACGGCCTTTCTACCACTTTCCTAAGCACACACATCTCTCTTTCTCCGCCCTTCCTTGGAAAATTCTTTACTGCATTAGTTTGGAAGCTTCTCAAATTTTTTTTACTATTTCCCTTATTAGTTGTTGCACTAACTGACCTCTATCCTCCTCTTACAAAGTTTGGCTAACCTTTGTCCTTCCCATCCTCTATTCTTTTCGAGAGAGTTTTGAAGCTTTTTTTCACTTATCCATTCTTGTTGACATTTGCAAGCAAAATGGCTTCCAACCTCACAAAATTAGAAAAATAATCCACAATTACATCTCTTCTAATACCTTTCCTAAATTAAAACTAGATTTACTTACACTTTTTTCCCTTTTTGGTAGATAGTAGGTCATCACATAGTGTGATGACCTACTGTCTCACCTAGTGTGATGGACCCTACTGGGGCAAAGGTGACACACACACACACAGACACACTTTCTATCCCTTCCTCTTTCTTTTCTCCTCCCCCCCCCAACCCCCTTCCTCCTATTTCCTCAAAACTTTCCTATTTTTCCTTCGTTTCCTTAAATTTTCATCAAGGATGGCATGACCGACTCTGATACTAGCAGTGATGATGGAAGATCCAATGCATGAGATAAATGCTCTAAAAAAGGAAAAACCAAGTCCACTGTTGAAACATCTAATGAAGATTGCCTGGAGGCCATGACCATGAAGCTAAAAGAAGAAATGATGCAAGCCATGGAACGAAAGCTTCACATGTCTCAGCTGCCACCTCAAACTTATCCATGGCTAAAAAATGTATGGTGTGCCCATACTGCATGGCCAATCATACAGCAAATGAATGCCTAGTCCTAAGAGCTAAGATCACTGCACAAGCAAATCCACCGCCAAGGTTGTGGTGCCATATCTGCATAGTCGATGGCCATGATGAAAATAGTTGCATCTTCAACATGCGTAACAACCTACCTTAACCTCAATGATACCAACTAGCACCCATACCAGAGTACAAGCAACCAGCACTTGCACAAGCGCCCCAAGATCTGAGGCTGAATCTTGTTCCCGTCTAGACACAAGTCCCGCAATTACTCAAGAATCCAAATTCATGACCATATCTAAGAGTGCCAAATCTAGCTACTCTGGTAGTTCCAATACAACAACTTCAAGCTAAGGAAGTGGATTCGCCATTCGAATATGAAGCTATGTACCCAGTGTACTATGTGGAGGCACAGAAGGTTTAATACCAGTCTATGCAAATCAAATTTGACCCAACACATATCGAGCGCCAATCAAGTGCTACAGTTGTGGAGAGAATCACCGGATCATAGAGTGCCCTCATCGTGGTAGCCCTGCGGAGTTGGACATTCCCTTCTCACTAGCATGGGAGCCGTCACCAATTTCTCCTACTATCACATTGGCAAATGCAAATACCTCCAAAGAAATTCCTCAACTGGAGGTCGGAATTGAGGAATCACCCCATGAGATGCTATAGCTTGGTGCACAACTGCAACCAATATATCTCCAACAATCGCAACAGCTAGATCCTGAGGCTACATCGGCACCAGCACCACCCATCAATGCCATGCCAATCCATGAGTCACAAGGGGAGCTAGTGCCAGAACAATAGTATGACTACTGTACCCAAGTGACTAACTTACCATTGGAACAACCCCCAACAAGTACTATAGAATCATCAGGATGGCTACATGGGCACCAATTTTATCAGCAATATCACCAGTCCTCATCACCGTTTATCATTCTCCATCATTAACCTAGCCAAATGCTACAAATGTAAGAACTATTCACTAGCTTGTTGGCCAAGGAGGAACATGCACGAGAATCAAAGACCAATTCCAAGGAATCACCACAGAGGTCAGGGCACTTCGAGTGCGAATAGATGAGAAAGAGGTTGAAGAAGTGTGCATGAACCAAGCTCTCCAAGATCAAGAGAAGGCAGTGGGATGTGACCTCCAACCTCCACTAAAGCCAAATAAAGCTGACAGCAGCAATACAAGCTATGGCAATCCTACATACCTCCTATTACTACTTGACCACTGCACATGCTCAGCAACAAATGGAGGCACTGGCACAAGCTCGACTCACTCTAATCCACATAGAAGAAGAGCTCCAGGATTGCCAAGATAAGCTTAAAGACATGCAATAGTCTTTGGCAATATGCACATTCATCATTGAAGAGCTTACAAGGGACTGTGGAATCTTAAAGGACAACCTTGCTATTGCTAAAGAGGCCAGCACTTCACAAGCACAATTCTTGGACCAATGGTCCAATACCACTGAAGTCATTCCTCAACAAGTGCAAGTGACCTTGCAAATGAGAAAGCCTAAGGAGGCATATACATTTATTTACCATAAATATAAAGAGAAAATGGATGAGATGCAATCCCAAAAGATAATCATCTCCAAGCTTGAACTCCAATCGCTAGTGCACAACAATGAGGCAATGGAAGATAACATCAATGAAGTCCCACTCCAATGCACAACGGTGGTGTACCAAGTGGTTGTGGCCGCTCTACAAGCAGAAGATCACCTCAAAGCATGAGTGCTTATCCAATGGAAGCAACTCCAAATCAGGATCATATCCACTCATCCAACAATCAAATGGGAACGTTCCATAGGGACCAAAACTCTGCGCATAATTTGCCAAGACTTGTCCGAAGATGACAAAAATGTCTTCTGCCTATCTACACATGCCGGGTTTATAGCACTCAAGACAGATGCTTTCATCGCATATGTATGCATCATGGGTAGTCCTTCCCTCAGGTTATTGCTAGTTTGTTGCCATTTCTACAAAGGCCATCACTATTATTTGCAAGGCATGACATAATAGACATCCCACCCTTGCAGTTGATGATCTCATCGCACCAGCAAAAAGAAGTGTTGGAAGATAGCAGGACCTATCTCACATCCAACTTCCCATATCTAAACACTCTCGATGCCAACCTCACTTACCCTTGCTGCTACCACCCTCTTAACCCTCCCGAACTCTAGCCTAACATCTACTCCCTTCATTGTCTCTTTGCTCATGCCTCTCACCACTTTCAACAACTAACCCAATAGTCACAAACTTACGAGCCCCTCACACCTAGCTTCTTCACTTCCATTACTAATCCTACCCTCGAGGATTACCAAGCTTCTCAAACCATTTGCCCAATTCTTCCCCCCTCCCCTCTGATCCCCCTTCCACAACTAACACTCTTCCATATTTATCCCCCATTTCCCCAAATTCTCTCCTTGCCCCGTCATCACCTCCAACACTACTTGTGCTACCATCAACAAAAAATGACCCAATATTTGATTTTGAATATTAGGATCCAAAAAATCCAATTCTCATTCCCATGCCAAATTCCAATGATGGGTATGAATTTGATGTGATACCACTTCCCAGTAACCCCATCAAGGAATTTTGGAGCAAATATCCTAATATGAAAACTCGAGGTGGATGGACCCTGGACAACTTCCCTACCTTCATTAGCATCAAACTAGATCCCCAACTTAATTGGTGCCGTCCCAAGCTCTTTGATGTAATCTTCTTAAAAGAGTACTTGCGTGCCCTCCATGTCTCACAACCCATCCCAAGTTGTATGCAGTTCCCCAACGTCACACATGGGAAGCCAACATACACACTTTGAGTGAAGATCACAACATAAATTTGCCAATGATCAAGCCATACTCTATTGTAGAATGGAATATCCAAGGCACACTGATCCAAGCACTTCAACAGCATTATTAAATAACACACAGCAACATTGACTGCTTCCTTCTCCAAAGTGCTATCTTTTACAAAACATTGGAATACATTCTGGAGGTCCCCAGCCACATCGAACACCATTTGCCTCCACTCAGTTTCAATCCCAATGAATGGATTGATGCTTAGATTACAAGCCAACTCTATCAAAGAGTCATCTTCTTAGAAGCACAACACATATCATTGTTTGAATAAATGGTGGATACAGGCTACCTGGAAACAGAGCAAAATTTGTATGGTGCCAAGGCTTTATAGTAGGATTGACTGGCACGATACAAGTTCCACAGCCACTGGATTACACACATGGCATCCCAACTCCATGATCACAATAAGCCATAACCCAAGGACAGAGGTAATAAAATGGATCCTGAAGTATGTTGTCTTTGTGCCAACATGGAGTTAGGTAGTACAAAATATGTGTAGAGTAACAGTAAAGCTCTGCTTGTACTTGCATAAGGCTAGGAATAATCTCTCTTGGGAATCCTTAACATGCAAGTTCTACTTGCAACTCCTACATGCATGTTCTATAGGCAAGCATGCAACTCCTACATGCAACATGCAACTCTTACATGCAACATGCAAATCCTACATGCAACATGCAACATGCGAGTTCTACATGCAACTCCTACATGCAACTTATATATGCAAGTTCTACATGTAGAGAGAGAACGTCTTACAATTCCTACATGCTAAGAGAAAAGCTCTCCAACTTGTATAAATACCCCATAATGGAATGAAGCCCACACTCTTTGGAGCATTGTGTTGAGTTCTACTTTGGTATTCCAAAAAAATTGGCTCCAAGTGTCCATGCTTCCTTGCATTCCACGTCCAAAAGCATGTCCTAACCTTGCAACTCCTCCTCCCCTCTCCTCCAACCTTGCAACCCATCCTCTCCTGCTCCTCCTCCCTCCTCCTCCTCCTCCTCCTCCCTTCTCCTCCTCCTTCCTTCTCCCTTCTCCTCTTCCCTTCTCCTCCTCCTCCTCCTCCTTCCTCCTCCCTTCTCCTCTCTTTTCTCCTCCTCCTTCCTCGTCCCTTCTTCTCTCTCCTCCTCCTATGCTCTTACACCTTGGGAGATGAGTTCTCCATCATGAACTCTACCCTGAACCTTGGATCCTCCTTCTAACCCTTGAACCTCTTCTAAACTCTGGAACCTCTCTTTGAACTTTGGAACCTCCTTCTAAACCCTGAACCTCCCTTAACACTTAAACTCCTCCTAAACTCTTCAACCCCAATGAAGACAAAAGCCTTCATTACCCCAACCATCATGATGCACATTCCTTTCACACATGCATGCACTATGTTTGCTTAGCACACTTAAGCCTACGTCTGTCACCAGAATACGACTCGAGGTCCTAAGCTACACTTATATTGCAAACAGCAACACCGATATATCTGTAGGTGACAAAAAACCTCATAATCTTGCATACTGGGAATACCCTACTCTTCTTGCGGAAGCCATGGGAAAGAGTAAACGTGATGTAAATAAAAGCTTTAATAAAAGCACTAGTAAAAACAAAGAAATAGAAAGGGGATAAAGTGAAAAATAACCTATGTGAAAACTAGAAACATAATGAGGAAAAAGGAAAAAAGGTAAACATTTAAGTGAGATTATATTAAAGCATTAGTACTAAAAAAGAAGAGAAATAATATAAGTGAGAAATAGAAGAAATAAATGAATAAAGAAAGAAAGAAAAAAGGAAAATTAAGAAAATTTTAAGAAAAAGAAAAAGGAAAGTGTAAATAAGATAAGTGAGAGCTTACACTAAAGTTAGAGCAAATTAAATGAAAAAATATATATAGGATGGTCATGGAGGGAGGAGGGAAAATGGGGAAAAAGGGGGGGGGGGAGAGGAAGTCACACAGCCCAGTGGTAGGGTTACCAGCCAACCATGGCGATGACCCTTGTTCAATCCGCAAGGGGAGTACAGGCAGGGCGGCATCCCCTTGATAGCTTCAACCATGTGTGTGAGTTGGGTGGGTGAGTTATAATTTATACATTTTTTATTTTTTATTTTTTAAAAAAAGAGGGGGGTTAGGTGGAAATAAGAAATTAAACATAAGGTAAAAAAGCCAAAAATAATAATAAAATATAAGGGGGGTTAAAGTTAAAGGAGAGAGGCAGGGGAGCGAGGGAAGGGGCCACAGGTAAATTATAGAGAGAAAGAAAGAAAAGAGGACCTGAGCATCCATGTTGCGTGGTGATGGCAGCAACAAAAGCAAGCAATAATTATAAAAAGAGAGAAAGAAAAGAGGACCTGACCACCCATGTTGCACGGTGATGGTAGCAACAAGGAAGTACATTAGGCGTTTGTGAGGCACCATAGTCGATACGCGACGGGAAGAGCGCAGTGCAGTAATGGAACCATCCACAAACGCAGGGGGAATGCAATTTGCCGGTGGAGAAGGATGTACATGTGAAGGTATTGAAGGGCGAGATGGTTGCTTAGAGAATTGAGGAAGGGAGCACGGTCGGCACAGGAGCTGAGACATGGAAAAGGACTGGTAGAGAGACAGAGTAATGGCAAGGTGGACACTCTAAGCAATAACATGAGATGGGAGTAGAGTAATCCAATTAGACGAGCAGATGGAGCTGAAGAGCATAACTAAATAGAGTGGAATGAGGCCAAAAGAGTGGGAGGGAGTGATTAGAGGCAAGGCGTTTAAATAGAAGAGGGATAGGGTTGGGTGATGGGAGGAGTCAGGTAAGTGAGTTTAGGCATAAGATGGAGTGACTAGGGAGCGAGGTAGGTGCAGAGGGGGTATATAATTAACAATGGTTTAAATTAATTATAAAAAAATTTAAAGAAGAAATACAAAAATTACAATGGTTTTAATTATAAAAAATTTAAAAGTAGAAATGGTTAAAATGGGGAAAACTAATGCAAAAAATTTAAGGAAAATAGGAGAATATAGGTAGGGGGGGGGGGAAATAGAAAAATAGGGCCGAGGAAATAAAGTTTTGAAATAAGAAGAAATAAGGAGAATTTAAGAAAATAAAGAAAAAAATATTTTAAAAAATTAAGAAGAAATAAGAAGAAATTAAGGGGGAAAGGGAAGAACAAGGAAATTAAGAAAAGATTAAGAAAAATAAGGAAACTTTAAGGAAATTAAGGAAAAATAGGGAAAATAGGAAAATTTTGAGGAAATATGGGGAGGGAGGAGGAAAGAAGGAGGAAGGGATAGAACCTCTATGTGTGTGTGCGTGCATGCATGCGTATGTGTATGTGTGTGTGTGTGTGTGTGTGTGTGTGTGTGTGTGTGTGTGTGTGTGTGTGTGTGTGTGTGTGTGTGTGTGTGTGTACGTACATACGTGTAAATGAATGGAATCCTCATTCAAGGTAGAGAAGGATATGATTGAAAACAATAATAGACTCTTTTAATCAACAAAAAGAGACTCTACTAATCAACAATATGACACTAGATGAGTGAAACACTGAGTATTGCTTTTATCTAAGAAAGGTAGCTACAAGAAAAAAATCTTAGAGATTGGGCAAAGTAGAGGGATGGCCTACTCTAGCCATGAGGGGGGGAAAGGTTTGTGTCATCAAACAACTTGATGTGACTAGGAGTGAGAAGGCTACTAAATTGAACCTAGGCAATGTATCTAGGATATGGGCCATGAGCATGGGGAAGGCCCAATGCAAAATGTGGTTGATGTATCTACAAGGATGCGAAGATAATGAAAACAACATCCCAGGATCATTTTTCTAGCTTGACTCTACACCTTGAGAAAAAGGATTTGCAAAATGGCTTTAAGGAGACTAGATTCTCTTTCTCAAAGATTAGTGGACCTATAGTAGAAAGTTATAGAACTATGGGTGGAATAACTGCTTGATCCATGGGAAGCAATGGAGGGACAACACCAAAAATAGGTCGAGCCATACTAATCCACCACCTTCAAGAGCACCCAAGTGCCAACATGCAAAACAAGCCTGGAACTAAGCCCATGTGCGAAATGGGTCATAAAGAGGCAACCAATCGAAAACCTAGAGAGAAAAGAAGGATGTCAAGGGGCTTGGTGATATCTTCCCATCGAATTCTAGTGTAGTTTAAGAAGAGAAGAAACAAAATATGTAGATCATAACTCAGGATAACTTCACTTTCCCTAGCATCAACGTATAAGGACTTACTGATGACTTGAAACCAACCTCTTAGAAGATGGTTGAAAAGGATGGTTCTCATACTAGATTTCTTAGCACTACAAGAGGTAGAGGTAGGGGTGGAAAGTTGACATGGTAGTTAAAGTAGGTTGATAGAAAAAGAAAATGGTACATCACAAGTCATGATGAGGATAGAGGGGGTGCAGCCTTGGGAATTGCAAACCACTTTGAACATTGTATTGGTAGATTCCTTCTTCTTTTGGGAAATAATGGGATAGGGGTGGAATTTTCGCATGAGAAATTCATGAGTGAAATTATCTATGTATGCCCCTAGTCAAAGACAAAACTTTGTTTTGGGATACTTGCCCTTTTAGGGAGAATGCTATAGTTATTGAGATTTGAATATCGTTGAAAGATAGGGATGCTCTGACCTAGATGGGTGGTAGGTAGTACCATGCATTCAAGGAATTCAAATGGGTCAGAAGAAAAATCTTTCCCGCATGTATATGTGGAATACCAAGATGAGATAGTAGACCATAGGAGAGACTCTGTTAGGGTCTGGTCAGCTAGATTTGAAAGGATTTGGATTAAGTCAATCCCTAAGAAGTATTCTTGCATATTGTGGTTTACCTTGCATAAAGCGGTATTGACTACAAGTAGGGCTAGCATGATCAGTTAAGGGGATGGGAGATGCATGAGATGTCACAGGATGCAAGAGGCTCACAAGAGGGCATTCCAAATTTAATTATAAATTGCGTACATTCTGTCACCGTTGGAAATAGATTAGGAAAAATATTTCCCTTGTTCCTCTTAATTATGCATATATTTTGTTGAGGGATGTTCCTATTAAATCCAAACAAAACCGAATAGAAACTTCTAAGCTACAATTATGGAATATTTGTCTAATCTTTTTAGAGGCGAGTTTTTGGACACGTCACATTATTCTAACATAGTAGTTGCATGCAGATCGAGCTAATAACTTGGAACATGTTGATCAACCGGTGCATCAAGTCCATGATTACGTTAAGAAGGATGTCGCTATGTCCAACAAACACATCAAATAAGCTGCTCTTATATGGACCTAAAGACTAAACTCGAAAAGAGAAGGCTACCTATACTCAGCAATTAATGGCCCAATATCCTTCAACACAAGCCACCATGGCCTAGTAGGGAAAGGTTACCCAACCAAAAGCTCAAGGTGCGGTGGCCCAATATGGATTTATTTATTATAAGTTGCATACCACGTTGGCCAAGTAGGGTATGGTTAACAAATATGCTCCTATGGCTAACTCTATGGCTGTACATGTGTCTATCGCCCCGCAGGTCCAGTAAATGCGCCCTACTATTCATCCAAAATCTTATTGAGCTAATGGCTTAGTAGAGCATGTTCATGTGGCCTGTTAGGGTAACACACCTCCAGTTACCCCTTACAACATGGTTCAGAAGCGATCCTCTTCTCATGAATTGTTAATTATATTGTTAAGCTAGAGGATTCTTATATATGGTTGTAGATGGTGAACAATCTTTTTGCTTACTCCCCCGTTTTGTTGTTTACACAAGGTTGAGATATAATGGATGTAAGAAAAGTTCCTTTTTGACAACATAATATAAAACACCCTCTTATTGCTCAAAGAAAAAAAAATGAGACCATAGGATCAACTTCAAGTCAAGTACCTTATTTGCAAACAACAAATAAGAATATTCAAGGTTCACATCTTAAATTTGAAGTTTTAAAAGATTGTCAAAGAGTGAAAAAATATTGGTGCATTGTGATTCAAGTTCTCATATTGTGTTGCAATATTGTGGGAAGTAGGATTAAATCATTTAAAAATAATAGGGTTTTTCTAGAATATTTAAATCTTTTTATGGTAGGGCAACCCCATATGAACTAAGAAGGCCTCCAATAACTCCATAAAATCTCTTGGGCAATAATGATATAATAAGGAATCAATTTCAAAATTCCATATGTAATTAGAACATCATGGCCTTTATATCACCTCATGCAAACATTAATGATTGATTTTTTAGAAAAACAAGAGTATGCACTTTCAAGATTCATGGATCTTTGTGTCATCATAGGGGATCATTGTTTTCATCCATATCATAGTCACAAATGTTTGGAACGTGAACAAGCCCCACAATTTGCACCAAATGTATATGGATGACACAAAATACTACAAATTAGGATGGGACTCATGCCATCCTTGGATTCTTCAATAATTGCAATGCATGATGCATGAGGTAAATATATATGTGCATTTTTTCATCCAACTAGAGACATTTAGGTGAAAAAGCCCAACGATACTTTGCAGAGACCTTGATTGTGAAAAGGAAAGATCATCGTCATATATGAGGTTGCGGTGCTTATGAATCATGATTGGCAATAATGATAGACTACAGATCATCGAGATATTGTTCTTGCACTCACAAAACAAGTTACAACATCTTTCAAAATAGCACCCTTCATAAAACAAGCATTTGTGGTCATCATCGATACAAGAAAGTCTGATAATATTGGAGGATTTTCTAAGATGGCCCTGGTGGTGGAATAGGAAAAAACTTCATTTATATTTCTTACCATTACACTTTAGATAAATTGGCTTGACTTATTCGATAGTTTCATCCAAAAATTCCTCTTTATCTTGCCTGGTGGTCAGACTACCAAATTTGCCTTACAATTGAGCAAAACATCTACATCTTGCTAATCAAAATCTAGCATAATTGATCCACTAGGAGATGAAGCACCTATGACTCATAAGCATGCATTTCAAGCATCAGATCAAACTTCATGAGACATTCTAGACATGAGTAAGCTTTTTAGAGACAAGGCAATTCTTTGGAAGGTGATTTTCCCCTAATATTGCTCATGGTACCCAAAAAACCAAGGGAGGATATTGTCAAATATTCTTTGTCTAGCTTAGTAGAGATCTCAATCTATACTCAATCAAATTTCTCAATTCAATAAAATTTTATGGTAGTTTTCCTTCTACATTCATTTGATTATTATAAATTTCAATCAAATTACTTAATTATAAAATACAAGTTCACATAAAATCACATTTAATTGTATATACCATGTTCAATTTATCCAAAAGAGCAACGCAAACTAACATCATCTTGAAATAGTACAAAGACAAAGATAAAAAGTTCATTTTTGTTTAAAAAAGGTGAATTTCTATCTACATTCTCAGTACAATACACCAATACCATTTGCTTTTCATTTACACTCGATTGTCCTTCCGCTTGCCAATCTTTTCCACAATCACATCGCTCCTCCTAAGTGCCAAGACGGTGGTATGTTTGGATATCAAACATCGACAACTGCACCCATAGCAACAGCAGCCAAGATTTGTCCTACAAAACTTTTCCCAAAAGCCAAAAGAGCCACATCTTTGCCTCACCAAATACATTTATGTACAAATGGAGGTAAAGGTCTGAGGGACGTCAATTCCAACATCTGCCTTTAAAACATCCCCAAGAAGTGTGTAAGGCGAAGCTCACATCCCAATGATAAATTTCAATGGCGACCTAGCAATTGCAATAATCAAATCATTATTTGTTAGCAAAAATCACTTAATCTAAGAACATTAAATCAAGAGAACTAGCACGATAACTTTGACTCTCAATCTTCTCTACATCTCTTTCATCAAATCCTTCTTCACAAAGGTTGATGGAGCTTATGCTCTCATCAATAGCAATAGATGTAGAGAGCCCACTAAATATTTATGATCTACCTCATTTAGCCAATGTCTCCAGCGCTTAGTTATTTGTGATCTAGCTCATTTAGCATGATTTATGTCCAAAACTTCGCCTCTAATACGAATTCTTGAGCCATTTCTTACCATGTTGTAATAATAGCAGGTACCAAGTCCATCCACCAACTATATCCTTCAATTGTGAGCCCAAGTTGACGTTGCTCTCCTAAATTCACAATGTAGTTAAATTTCATCCTCTCTTTGTGATGGATTACATGTCAATCGAAAATAAATTCTCTCTATTTTCAATAAGACACACAAGAGTTGTAGCCAAATTCTACGACATATTGATATAAACCCTTATTTCTCACAAATCAAGTTTCATATCATGTTCTTCCTCTTTAGATATGCTCCTCTCATGGCAAATTGTCTTGGTTACTCTTGAGAAACCACAATCTTTAACCCTGTTGACTTGCTTACTTCTGCTATGTGTTTATCTTTTTCAAGTGTCTTGTTGTACCATCCAAAAGCTAAGCTTCCGTCAACATACAAACTGATCGTTTCTTCCAGATCCCTACATACTCTTGTACAAGCAAGTAAATAGCACTTCTCAAATTAATCTAGGTGAATAGGGGCGTTCCACATCTAGAATAACTATGCAACATGCCACATCAATGGACACAAAACGTGTCCCCACAAGTCCATTTGAATTTCTTTTTCCTCTTTATTTGATATTATTTTGTAGTGCTCGATACCTAAGACACTGCAAATTCTATGCAATCTATGTCTCAAAAAAAGCAAGGAAGAGCAAATTGCAATGCACCCACTACACTCTATCAATGTCTAAGAACTAACTGATGAAGCCATGCATACCATCATCTCATCAATGAAAGTATCATTATACTTTTACACTATCCTGATCAAGTCAATCTCACGATCAAAAATATCATACCAACTACTCTGCTCACAAGAGGAGTCATGCGGTGGCGCTTGGATGTGTCCATGAAAGGTGATACGTGACGAATTCAATAAAGGATACACAAACCCCTAAACCCTTTATACATGGAAGTCTTATTAAATATTCATTGGTCTCTTAAAAAATCAATGAGAACTTATATCTAAAGGCAATCTTTAAAAAATTGATTAATAAAATGTATTGACTTGTCTATCCATAACTTTTAAGAACCAAATTTTCAATTACTACCATAATGAGATACTGTAAAGACAAAAAAAAATTTCCAACTTTTGACAAGACAATTTTCCAAAGTAATCACATCTCAATAGACAAAATACTATTTAGACAATCCGTGGTTCATTATTTTAAATTAGTAGAGGGATTGTATCTCTCTTCCTTGAATGCAACCCTCGAAAACAAGATATTCATAATACAAGATTGACTAAATAATTTGACAACTTGCACCCTCTAACAAAACTCCTATTGTGAATTGTCTTTACCTCAATTCCATGAACTTTTCTTGTCTCTTATAATCTAGCTTGGGTGGTTATTGAAACAAGTCCCCTTATGGATCTTAATCAAGGTTTATTTCCTTTGTCCTCACACACACACACACACACAAAAAGAAAGAAAGAAAGTTTATTATAGTCTTCGGAAGACCGATGGGTCTATGAGACTGAAAAACTTGATACAATGAGCTGTTGTAGTGGAGCTACTAAACGAGCATCCATACCAATGCACAGAGAGAGAGAGAGAGAGAGAGAGAGAGAGAGAGAGAGAGAGAGAGTCACTTTCAAGTAAAGTGACTACTTAAAAACTAAATACCCTCAAAGCATAAAATCTAATGTGTGTAGAGGCCGTGTAGACAAATGTCCACTCAAACAAGTAATGCTTTCTGACATTTATTAGCGTTTTTACAATATGTAACTTCACATAACACTATAATTATACATAATCACACCTGGTTCTTTGTTTCAAATTACAAGTCAGATTAAAGCGAACAATCGCTTGTGTGAAGCTCAGCTACTAATAGCACAATCCCATCATAATCAAAAAGAGATGGAGGGGACCACTTACTCAAGAAAATGATTTGCATACACTGAAAGCCGAGCGCACAGACACACACACACACACCCTACACTTTCCTTTTTTCCAAACCTTAGCTTTGCTTTATTTTTTAAACACTGCGAATTAACAATGACATACATACCAACGATTATTGTTGAAAATCATCTATTCATTGCATAAATTGGCATCTATATACAAAACTTTATCAAGATCCATGAAAGTTAACTACCATTTCTCTCCTTGCACATGGAATCTTTCATTTGTTGCAAAAATTTGAAGTTCCTAGTCACTTCAATGTTCCTAACATTTCTCATCCATAAATGCCCACAAGTCCTTTAGAGAAATAATTTAAAGAATTTAAGGGATAACTCGTGTTTAATCCAATATGATGGTCCAAATACCTAGACCTTTGAGCCATACCAAGGATGACTCAAAGTGATAAATGCAATGAGACTAGGAGCTTACGATCATGTAGCAAGAGCAAAGAATAAAAAAGAGAGAAAAGGGGGGAAAGGGAAAGGGAAAGAGAGAGAGAGAGAGAGAGAGAGAGTGTGTGTCGTGGTGCGCAATAAAACAGCCTCAGGCAGTAGACAAATTCCAGCATCAGTTGCTGAGCCTCTTTTTCACCCACCTTAAAGGTGAGCCCCTTACATGCTCTGGAGGTTACTAGTTGCTCGCCTAGACTAAATTTCATGCTCTGAAGGTTACTCGTTTGCAAACTTCCGACTAAGGATAGATTGACCACATGGCGAGACATTTCACACCTGTGTCCATTTTGCAGAACACAATTCGAGACACATTATCAGCTCTTCTGGACCTGTTTTGTAACTAAGGAGGTTTGGCGAATGCTTCGCCAGTGGTTGACTAGTGCGTCCAATATTCAGGTTAGATGGAAGATCGTGCTTCTGGGTGATAAATCACGCATGACACACTACCAGAGTAGCAGCTGATCCGTGCAAGGCCCCTATTCTGGTTGACTTTTACTTCCAAATACAAAGAGAGGCTCTAGATGTTCTCCTCTTTTTTGGGAGGAAAAACAAAACTATGCTTATGACAGCCAGGATGTTGGGCCATGTCATGTAATTGGTTGTAAGCTCTTGTAGCTGTATCTTTTATTTTCACTTTTAATTGAAAATTTCCTTTTCTTGCAAAAAAAAGAATAAGGAGACCTGTGTGTTGTGTCTGCATATATTGTTAAGTTGTCACAGCAGTTTCGGTGGCTTGTGGCTCAGTAGTGGTGATGCTCGTTGAGGGAACATCTGGTGTGAATTGAGCTGAAGTAGCAGGCTCAGCAGACGATGCATCTTGTGTGAGTCCCAAAACCACCAGTGTAGACCTTTAACAGTATTCCAACATGACATCAGCAAACAGAACAAAGTATCCCTTGCAACAAAATGCTTAGGTTTTAAAGTTAGAACCTGCAGTAAGCACACACATTTACAAACAACATTTGCAGCTTAACTTGTCACATCACATACTGCATTTTGAGAATTTCCATACCTTGGCAAGGTAGAGCGGACGCTTGGCTTGCCAGCATGAGCAGTCAGGGGTGCTCTTAAGTTGGGATGCCTAAGCAGTGCTTTCTCCAATTGCACAGCTGGTAACTGTTTAAATGGTTTGCATGGTAGACATAAACTCAACATCACTTCCCGCAACCAATCTCCTGACACTCTCTCTCTCCATACCAGGAAGCTTTAAAATAAAGAATTATACCTGTAGTAGCACGTGGAAGGAGTGGGGCTGGGTTTGGTCAGCACATTTTAGAAACCCTATCCACAGATTCGGCCATTTCCAGATCTGCAAGAGTGTAACATAAGATTGCATTAGAGAAACAATAAAAGAAAACAGGATCACTAAAGCTCCACATTCCGCACGGCATCTAAAAGTCACTGTGCAAAGTAGAATAAAGAGGAAATGAGCCTCAACTACAGTGGAAAATGAACCCCTGTTTGGCCAGACACTCTACCTTAGGGAAGCCTAGTAGCTGCATCAAAGGCTCCATCACAGCTGCAGCTGATCCTATGGTCCACCTTGCCAGGGAGAAGGAAGCAAGTATTAGAGAATACAGTTTGTGAGGAATGTGCCAAAAAGAGGATGGATAGGAGAACCTGTTGGCTATTCAAAACAGCCACCCTAGGCTTCAAATCCTATAGGACAAGAGGTAAGGCAAGAGGGATTCTGTAAGCCACAATGAGGGCGGATATGAGCTTCCAATTCAGACACTCACATTAAGCCATTTCTCATGCTGCCACTTGGTCACAAAGAGCCTCCGCCACTATTATTGGGACTAAATGCTTCTTCAATTGGATCGAGTCTCTTGATTCTCTAGGAACAAGGGCTCACTTTCACTACGACTTGCTTTCAAGAGCACATGCCTAGCAAGCTGGCAAATTCATTGAGGCAATGTGACTCGCCTTCTTAAGGACTCGCTTCATGCTTTATCGCCTTCTCAACTCTTGACAACATAGGAAAGTTTCACCAAATGCAACCAGGTCAAGACTATCCTTTGACGTCCCCACCTCAATGCCGAATGAGAGGCTCGTCTTTCTCACGTCGTCCTCTCCTTCTCCAATGTTTGAGAAGCTACCAATAAATGAGGCAGCAGGTACTTGGCATCTTCCCCAATCCCCATAAGGTGCACATAAGGCCCTCCTTAATTAAAGGCAACCTTTTCTTGGGTCCTCTTTGCCCCTAGGGTTTAGAATCACATTGACTATATAATCCCTTGGATCAATCACTTTAACCTCACCTCCCTATGGTTTTCCAATGTGTATGGACATTGCATCTAATTGTGTGCGAGCAGGGACAATTGGTGCAGCAACAGTGGCCCCACATTTTCTATACTAAATGTACATGCCATTGCCTTGATCTCCTATTTGAGGATATTGGAAAGCTTGCATAGGTGAAGCCAGTGTTGGCGCATGTCACTATGATTGTGTCATTTCTTACCCAGAAACACAATGTGTTAGCATTGTATAGAGAATTCGGTAAAAATTTGGTGAAACTGCACAAACTTGGTTTGCTTACATGTTAATCATGTCAGCAAACTTGTTGGATATAAGAGCATACAATGGATTGTGCCGCATGGTTGTCAGTGATAAGTATCGCAGAAAGAAGATGTCATGCACTCTAAAAGCACAAAATGTGTCTTTCATTGTATTGGGCATTTCATTTTGACAAGATGCAAAGTCTTGTGGATAAGATACAAACTGTAGATGGGGTTGACTTCTCAAAGTTGGCAAACATCAAAGCCTTGTGTGTTGATAGGCGGGATATGATGCACTCTCCAATGCATGCAGCAAGTTTGGTTCTTCATTCTATTTAGGGAGAAAGATGTCCAAATAGTGACAAGGAGATGCATGATGGATGGATGGATATTATAGAGCCATGTGTTGGCGCATGTCACTATGATTGTGTCATTTCTTACCCAGAAACACAATGTGTTAGCATTGTATAGAGAATTCGGTAAAAATTTGGTGTAAGACCCTAGAAAACTAGTTGGCAAGGCCACGGGGTGTGGATGTGCAAAGCTTCCCCTAGGGAATTGTTCTTTGGGGGTAAAATTGGGGTTTGGGCCAGAGGGGGCAAAGTACCCATAGAACCCAAGCACGTCATTGGTTAGACCCTTTAAAAACGCCACGCTAGAGGGGGCATGGGGCAAATCATTGGTTTGGTTTTAAAATTACCCCACTAGAGGGGGCAATGGGGGCAAATTCAGAGGTGGATGCCACGGGGCATTTCCAATGCCTTGATGGAATTAGCAATGTTGTTTGTGGGAGAGTCCAAGTTTTTTTCTCACTATGGGCTGCATGTACGGACTTCAATGTACGAACGACTGTTGCGCAAACCTTTGGGCAGATGGTTGGGCTAAAGCCAATATGCCGTATGTACAAAGGAGTACAGGATGGTACAAACTAGCCATGCATAGTGTGCAAACATTGGTACGGAATCTTGCTGATTCATGGGCTGAACGCTGATCTACGAGATATTTGGACTATTGTACGAGCAAGGTGGACAGATGCATGGATTGCACAACTGCTTAGTCATCTCGTATGGTTGATGGGCAAATTGACGAACGGCTAATGTATGACTAACACACCAATCTACCATCCTAAGTACACAATTGCCTCGGGTTATGTGCTTGGAAAGTGGACCCTGGTTGCACAGGCAGCTAGTTGTGAGACAATGTGAAAAGAATGCTCTATAATGGGTATGCCTTAGCTTGTGTATGAGCTAGGTTGGTGGCTCTCCAAGGTTGTCAGTTATTCTCTTATGCCTTCATTTGGTACTTCGAGTACATCATTTGTCTTGTGTGCATTTGTTGGCCGGCAAGGGAACTGTGTGATCAAGAATGGATTGCTAGTAATAGTTTCGAGGGTTTATACAGATGCTTGGGATAGATTTGGATGCTTCTAGTTTGCTTGGTAAAGGCAGAGCCCAACAAGGCTACGGCTAGAGCATTGATGCCCAACAAGGCTACGGCTAGAGTTTGCTTGGTGAAGGCAGAGCCCAACAAGGCTACAGCTAGAGCATTGATGCCTAAGGAAATGAGGAATACTCTGAGTGCAAGAGGAATTGTAAATACCAAAAGGGGCGCCAAGGGTTTGGGACTAATCTGTGTCCACGTGAGCAAGAGCACTCCAGCTCCCAATTTGTGTTTACTATATTTGCTGAATCTTTTAATGTGAAAGCATTCGCTGGTAAGTTGTCTAATACCGCCCTTTGGAGGCCGGTTTCAGTGCACCACTACATTGTGCCACTTTGATGATTGATCTATGTGCTAGAGTTCAATCTCTCAAGTCTCGACTCTTTCATAACTTTAAAATTAATACTAGTTTGAAGTTTGAAGCTAACTCTCTAACTATTAAATGTGTACAATGTACATTTTATTGTTTTCGTTTTGTTAAATTAGGGTCACATACGTTTCAGCCCCAGTGGCTGAACCATACTCTAATCATACTTCCATATCTGTATGTGTTTGCAGCATGGAAATGTATGGGAGTGTTGGCTGTAGTAAGCAACCTCCACCTCCGTTTTCTAACAATCCATCTGTCTTCACTAAGGTCCTAGATACACTAAGGATCTTCATCGAATTCGGGATGACATTGATGGCTGATCAACTACATCTCTATTAAATGGATCAACGTGCTGGTTTACATCTTTATCTACCTAGCCAGCTTTCTGCTCTATACCAACCTCATTCTTCTTAGAAACATGGTGAAGGGGGAGGGAGAGAGAGAGAGAGAGAGAGAGAGAGAGAGAGAGAGAGAGTTAGGGTGTGAGGAGATAATGCTCAAATGAAGACATAATGAAAGGCTCTCATTCATTCATCAAGTATGACAAGTGAAGTACAAGCCTTATGTAGGCTACTCACTCACACACTAGCACCTAGTGCATATGGGATACGTCCGATGATGACACGTGGCACTCACACAACACTCACACACATAGACTAGTACTAGATCACCTAGTACTACACACCAACACTCTTTGACTATGATATCTCCAACACCCCCCTTCATAGCAAAGAGTGTGAGACCCAACACGGAAGAGTAGACCGATCCCCCCTCCACCGCAATACTGCAAAGAGCAAGTCCAACTATCCAACACCTCCCGTGTGATAGTGACTTCTCTGTCAACTTGCAACCAGCAAGGGCAAACCATCACTTGTCATCCCCCCTTACTCTGAACTAGGTGGTCGATACCATCAACCAAGGTAAAACACAATACAATCATTTTTCGAGGACAACCTAGGGTAGAGGACCTCTTATTGACTCTTCAAACATTCATTTTAAAGGGACTACTCAAGGCAGAGAACCTTTAACTCAAACAAAGAAATATTTTCAGTCATTTTATGCATAGCAAGGGCAAAGAACCCATGATCCTGATGTAGCTACCGCACAAGAGTGTGCACATCTTGATGTGAAGAGGTATGTCGATGAAGAACCCAGCTAGGATGCCCTCAAATGATGTGTTGATGAAGTCCATAGGAGCAGCTACCAAGGTAGACCATGTCATGACTCAATGTGCCGATCTAAGAGTCACCGAATGCGAAGATCTTCATATTTGAGCAATTATGCCCAAAGGGGGCAAAATGCCCAAATGAATGTATAAGATAGTAATGAAATTACATGAATTTGGAGAACTCCCTAAATGTCTACATGCACGAGACTTCAATACAGCTTAGGGGATGCAAAAAACAGAAATGCCCTAAATTTTTTAAATTAGGGTTTAGCAGGAAATTAGGGTTGAGCAGAAAATTAGGGTTTGGAAAATTTTGGGGCTTTTCAAATTTTCTTGCAGGAGGGTGTTCTTGCAACACGCAGGAGCCCTCAAATCATAAAAGCCCTAAAGATCTGAGCAGATATTGCAAAAATTGACTTTTAAGGTTTCAGAACAGTTAGAGGTCCGAAATCTGCATGGAGCAAGTCGTGGGCTGGAGTGCTGGAAATAGCTCGTAAATGCCTTCAAATGACTCAAAATGCTGCAGAGAATGTTGTCAAGCGGCCGACTACACAGCAGCAGCATTGAAAACCTCCGAAAATGCTCTATTGAAGGCGGCTATGCAGCAGCAGCTCAGAAACCCTCATTTCAGCGAAGGAGAGCTCCAAAACTGATCGAAAATGCCTCCAAAAGGCTCAAAATTCTGCAACCAACGCGTGTAGATGGACAGCTCTGTTGCAGCGGCCTGGAAACCCTAAAAACGGGAATGGAAATGCTCCGAATCAGCACGTATACAAGCGCCACTTGAAGGAGACGCCGACCAGCAGCGCGTGTACACACTCCTCTTGAAAACAAGCCGACCAGCAGGGCTGTGGAGAGGTTAGACGACGAAGAGATGAGGCGGCTGCAGAATCAAAGAGGATGAAGCAGAATTAGGGTTAGGGCAAGGGTGACGAATTAAGGTTAGAGCAATGGTGACGTGGCAGCTACGGAAGGTGGCTCTGATACCATGTTAGAAACATGGTGAAGAGAGAGAGAGAGAGAGAGAGAGAGAGAGAGAGAGAGAGAGAGAGGTGAAGGGAGAGAGAGAGAAAGGAAAGAAAGAAAGTTTATTAAAGTCTTCGGGAGACCGTGAAGGTCTATGAGACTAAAGATAACTCATACAAAACGGGCCAGCCAACCGTTTCAACAAAAAAGAGGTTATGAAGGACTGTGTGTCTAGTCCTCATACAAAAAATGTGTCTACCTCCAGATGATACAAAAAGAAGGGGGGGGCACCAAAAATGGGGCAGAGGGGGAAGATACAGTATACATGTGCAGGTGGTGATCGTCAGAGACCAATCATAGAGGGGCCGTCAAATGGGAGGTCGGAAAAAACCCTGTGATAGATGATTGGCCTCTGACGTCACGCGGCCTAGTCGAGCTCGATCGTCGGGGGCGGCGAGTGGCCCTGTGGATGAGGGCAACAGTAACTTGGTGGGGCGGGCAGAGAGCAGAGACGAGATGTCATGGACCTGGATGTGTGAGTCTGTCCGCTGGCGCAGCTGTCGTGGCTCTCGCTCTCGCTCACATCCACGTCGTCGGCTAGACTGATAAGAGGTATCCTGTGACTGGAAGAAGTCAGTGATAGGCCGCTGGGTGTCCTCACACTGTGTGCGTCGCTCGTGTCGCCGTGCTCGGAGAGAGGTATCTCGGTGGCGAGTCATCTCATGTAGGAAAGCGGCTAGGCATCGCTGATCCGGGAACTGCAGCATGTGTGGGAGGGAGCCAAATCCGTCGCGGAAGAGGCAGTGGTACCGGCCTCGAATGGCATAATAGATAGGACATCTGAAAGCAAAGTGCTCCTCCGACTCGATCTCCTGCAAGTCGCAAAGTGGGCAAAGGCGGTCCTCTCGTGGGATACCCTCTGCGCGTCCGCTCTCGATCCGTAATCGGTGTGACGAGACCCTAAACTGACCGAGGGAGATCCGGAGCGCATGTGGTAGATGAAGCTGTGTGTAATCCGGAGGGGTGTGATGAAGCCCTCCTATGAGATCTGGAGGCAGTGTCGGCGGTAGAAGTTGTGCTTCACAGGAAGCTCGGAGTAAAGAAACCATGTCCGCCTGGTGTGGAGCTGGAGCAGATCCGCTCGAATGAGCCGGTTGACCTCCTGGTCAGTGGGGGAGAGGGGAGATGGTGGAGCGTCGAGGTTGTACTGAAAAGCAGGCCACCGGTCTAAGTCGAGGCCCAGTCGGGTGAACCAACTGAAAAGACGACTATACCAGCATCGCTGGTCCCCATCAACGAATAAGGCCATAGAGGAGGATAGGGCTAGCCAAGGTAGGCGGAGGAGCTGAAATCCCCGACTCTGTGGAGATAGGTGATAGCCTGAAAAGCCGCATCAAGCTATAGGGGTGAGGCGCCGAACTCTGCTAGAATCCTCTGGTGTGGTACCGATGGTTTGTTGCGGATCATCCGAGCAAACATCAGTATCTGTAGGCGCTCGACTCAAGCCCACTCTGTGTCTGAAAGGTCAACTCCCCACCAAGGGCTACCGTACATGCCTGCTGGGCGGACCAAAGAATCGAAAAGGAGAGAGAGAGAGAGAGTTACGGTGTGAGGAAATAATGCTCAAATGAAGACGTAATGAAAGGCTCTCATTCATTCATCAAGTATGACAAGACAAGTGAAGTACAAGCCTTATGTAGGCTACTTAATCACACACTAGCACCTACTGCGTATGGGATAAGTCCCATGATGAGACATGGCACTCACACAAGACTCACACACATAGACTAGTACTAGATCACCTAGTACTTCACACCAACACTCTCTTTGACTATGACATCTCCAACAATTCTCACCATGTTAGTCATACAAATCTGCAGCATTAGAAATAGATTGATTCTCCAACCTTTTTCTTTCTTCGATTAATCTTCAGGGTATCGTTTCTTGCTAGCAAATACCCATACAAGATCTCGCTCGTCAAACTGCTTATTTCATCTTCTCTTGTATTTGGTGTTTATTCATCAAGCTTCTATTGCAATCCTTTGAAGATTTCTTGCATGCCTTTAACAAACTACATGCATGCCATAATCAAATACCTCTATTGGATACCTTGGGTTTGTCCTAGGACATACACAATGTGAAAAGGAGATAGTCCTACCTAGTGATTCTAGCTACTGGTATAAGCAAAACTCCCCCTGTGGTGCAAGATAAGTATCCCAATACATGGGATTATTCTCCGTAAGAAACCTCACCATATTGCCTAAACTTCTAGTCATACCTTCAAACTAACTATCTATTTGAGAATGATCACTAGTGCTCAATAGTAGCTTTCTATGAGTCTTCTTCCCACGATGTAAAGATCAATCTAGTAGATGTGAGATCCATAGACACGGTGGTGTAACCTTCCCACAAGAGAGTACCAAAAATAATAGAGAAAACAAGTATCACTATCTAAGGTAATACTCACTGGCAATCCATGACATTTAACCACTTCTCTTAAAAATAAATCAACAATCTTTGAAGCATTAGCAAAATCCTTACAAGCAATGAAATGATACATTTTGCATTATACTACCATTCCCCTTCACCGTCCTTGGAAACCCCAATATGAAACCCATCCCGCCGCTTGTCTTGGCATTGCACGTACACTTAAGTGCTTGACGACGAACTCTTTTGGTAGCAAGAATCTGTCTATATTGCTTCAATGCTTGCACAAGAGTGTAGAACTCTTTATCATATGGGTAAAATACCTTTGATTTGCTTTATTCAGCTTCTAGCCCAAATATGCTCTAAAAGATGTCTTTGAAAAGTCTAGAAAAACCAAAATAGGTGGCTCTAGAGTGCAATTATTCCCACGATCCTTCTTCATGATACCCGTCAACTTTGCAACATCATACTTTGAATGATGCACAGCATTCCAATCATGCTGCCATGGTCCTCCAAGCAAAATATCACGGCACTTTCCAGATTATTTCATTTTGGTTTTGATCTCTTTCTTTCACTAGAATCAATTTCGTTCCAGTTTCTCACGACAGGTAGAGATAGAACAAATTTCTTCAGTTTTCTTGGGAGATTAGCACCAATTTGAGATCAAAAGTTGAAAGATGCTTCCAGGCAAATTGCGATTGACCGGAACAGATCCCTGATCGATTGTAATTTAATCTAGAGCACTGTTCCAAGGTTTGTGGCATCATTAAGAACTTCCTTTGGAGTTTACCCCTTTCATGGTTGGCATTGTTTCACTTCAGGCAAAGTTTTCCCCTCAGAATTGATGATTTCATGCTAGATTAACTGCTGGTCACTTTTGGGTTAATGGTTGTGAATTTTAGCACCATTTGGCATTGTTTTGGTTAATGAATTCATTGCTGGTTATTAATTGAGTCTATCGGAACAATTTTTATTGGATATAGAGAGACTTCAGTGTTCTACACTAGATTTTGGTTGTGGGTTTAAGTTTCAGACTCAACTAACATAGAAGATGATTGTGACTGTGTCTAGGAGGATGAAGGAAGTATGAGGACTTCAGTACACAGGTTTCACCCTTAATTCAGGAATACTTTTTGTATTAAGATTCAGCATTACTGGAATACAGGGGGTGATCCTCATTTGCATCAACTTTTTGTGTTCCATTCTCAAATTTAATTTCAGTTTTAAGACTGTGTGTGATGAATGACATGTGTGTGGTATAAATTTCCAGTTAATGGTTATAAATTTCTTGTTTATTTAAATAACACGCTTCCGCATAAGCACGGTTCAGACACTGTTGTTGCTGTGTTGCTTTCTTTGAGGCTATGCTGTGACTAGATCTCATCCTTGCACTGATGACAACCAAGCACATTTAACACGTCCCAATCTCAACTAGACACTTATAGAACTGGATCTCAAAGAGGCTCTAATACCAATTGGTGCACATCTGCTAATTCTCCAAAAGTACCACTCTAAGACTGTATGCATTAATAAGATAATCCATTTCCTAATTGTTCAAAGAAATATAGATATCTACAAGAACGGCTCACTATAGCAAGATAAGAGAGAGAGAGAGAGAGAGAGAGAGAGAGAGAGAGACCAAGACAACGGTGGGAGGGGTGAGGGAGAGAGGGGGGGGGAGGGTGACACCATACATGGCAACACCAAATTATGTAGAGACCCTCTGCTAATATAGATTAGCTTCCACGTGCCATTACAAAACCCTACATTTCTTTGCTCTGTTTAGTGTGTGCAATTCATTTTTTATCTCCAACTATTACATTATTTCTCGCACAACTCTTCAAAGAGAAAGACAAGATGAATTGTAATTCATAGGGCCTCCCCGGAGGCTGAGACTAGAGAAAGCAAAGAGCGAGGGTAGTACAGAAGGGGATGCGATGCGAGTGCTGCTGCTGAAATCAGTGAAGAGCGAGGGTGGTAGAGAAGGGGATGCGAAACTAGTGCCGCCACTGATTTCACCTGAAAACCCTCCTAAAAAGCCGCCCACACAAGCCGCCAAATTTCTCTTTGGAAAGAGTTGTATCGTAACTAATTCCTACCCCTGGAGGGGCAGACAAAAAGCCATCTTTTTTAAAGCCCACTACCAACCCAAAGCGATCTATAAGGATTGAATTGCATTAGCCAAACTCTATCGCCAATGCAGAAAGTAGTGCATATCTTTTGCCTTAAATTGCAGAAAACCAAATCCATATGTTACATAAATGGGTAGTTTCTACACAAATGATGCTGGCATTTAACACATAATGTCGCCTAAGTGTCAAAAAGTTACGAATTAAGCCACAGGGACCATACCTTTAGGACTTGCAAATGCCATTGAAGGCTAGAGTAAACGTTAACTGCCTACAAAAATATACGTAGGCAAAGCATGCAACACCAAATGCTTTGCAATGTACTCTCCAAAACGTGTCAACCTCAATTATACATAAACAAGGTTGGTTCACAGTCTTCATCATATATTTTAGAGCTTGCGAACAACATCAAAGGCTAGCATGTGTATGAATTTCCAAAATAAAAGGACAAGCTCTATACATTTGCATATGAAAAGATGAAGACAACATAAACATGCAAAAGAGGATGCACCTGTTTACTAACTAGACGAGAAAGGATCTCCATCACAAAGCTCACCTGCACTAACAAGACACTCATAGATCAGCTTAAAATTGCTTTCTAAAGAATGCTATAGAAAACCCATTCCTAATAAGTGTTAAAAAGAGAGAGTGTGCAAATCAGTACCAGAGAACGAAAAGAACCCACAGCTTGAATCACAGTACGCATAAAGAGCTTCGGAAGCGGTGTCTGCTCCACCTATTTAAAAGCATTGATCCTCAAAACATTACTTAAAATTATACAAATTTTGAGATCTTCACTTTCAAGGGGAAAAGACCCCCAAAAAATAAGAGAAAGGCAAGCCTTTTCAAAACAAGCCTTATCCCTTCAAAGCAATATGTGCAAGAACAACTCGTTACAAAAAACAATGAGTCTCAGTTTACCAGTTGATTGAGGACCTTCGCCAAAACTTGTTGTGTAAAAACTGTACGCTGTTGGAAACAAACTGCGCAGGCTTCTTTCACCTACAAGCAAATTTTCAGATGATCAACAATAAGCTGAGAGAGAAAAGAAAATTTGAAGGCAGTGAATCCCATTGTACGTTGATTTTCAAGTACTTCCCTCTAATTATACAAACTTATTCTCTCATTGCCAAATTGCTTAAAGAATCAAAAAACACAGCAATGAGTGTATTGCTTCAATTAATGTCATGAGATACGTTTCTAAGTGGGAACCTAGAAACACATGCTCAAGGTTGTTGACGAGACACGCAAAGTTCATCCCTCCGGAAAAAATGTTTCCAAGACAAAAGTATATACAAGTCTACAACAATACGAATGAACATGACGCACCAAGTTACAATTACAAGTTGCGATTGTACCTTGACTTCACTCCTAGGTCTCCAATTTAACTATGATCTTTTGGATCTTGCTACTTGCAGATTTGCAAGTTGATGATGATGCAAGCACATTGAAGATTAAGTAAACAACACACAATCATGCTTTAAGATTGCGAAATTAAAATATGAAGAAAGATTAAAATTCTCAAACTTGTAGTTTGACTTCTCCCATTGGAACAAAAACATAGTAATTAGGCTGAGATTAATGGGGCTAGGACGCTGTCACAAGTAGAGTTTGGACCAAAGCATTCCACAATGGACCATTCAGTCAACAACGAAGAGGTAGCAGAGGAGGCCAAAGCAAGAGTAGCGCATTCTTCTATTGATTTTGTAGACTTTGAGAAGGCTTTTAATACAATGCCATGGTAGAAACTATGGAAAAGAGTAATAAAACTAACCCTAGGACATCAGCGAAGCTACATTCGCACCATACAAAAATGTGATACAAAAGCCATTGGCAAACGAACAAACCTGGGTGAATAGGTACAAGTAAGCAGTAACAGTGTAGTTAAGCAATGATGCCTCTTTCCTTAACTCTATTTTTGGAATATTATCCAAGCGATGTAATTCCCTTTGCAGCAATAACGGTTGCAGACACACCTAGATGGATTATGCACATGCGAGTGCAAGTGAGCATCACTAAAGCAAAAGTAAATCTTATTACAAGACACAAAAACCAGATCCGCTTTACCTTCAAGGGGAAATTCTCAAAGTTGCAGGAAACTGGTAGTTTTAAAGCATTTCTCAAACACCATTTAAATTAATAGGAAACGGCAGGGGTAGACTGAATAATGTCAATTTCTGCTCACATACTGAAGCTAGCAACTTAAAAAGGCATGGACCATATAAGCTAGACGTGTGTGCAAGGCAAGCGTGCATGCAAGATCACCAAGCAATCATAAAAAGCACATGCCATCCAATTGTTGATGGATTGAGACAGGCAATCTATTTGAAATGCAATTACTGGAGAGCTCCGACCAATCAATGGTCAAGCAATTGGATTTTTGGAGGGCATGGAGCAGATGATCCTTGAAGATGCGATCGTATAGTGCATTGACGAACTAATCGTCACCCATGTACTCCAAGTGGAGTGTTACTTCTAAAGCCTTCACTATGCACCCACCACGATAATGCAAGATCCTGCCATCATCTCTTCAATATCTGCCCTTGTTGGCTTTTCTTATGGCGCACTTGTAGATTTTTCGTTTCCAAAATGTTTCCAAGTTTCGGAAACGTCCCAATTTTGAACATTAGGAAACGGGGTTTCCGTCACTCCCAAAAACCCTTAAATTTCAAAGTTGTCAGAATTCAATTCTGATCGCACCCACGGGTTCCTAACAGCTTGGACTATCTATTGACGTACTCTAAGGTCATAATTGAGCCATACTCAGCTCATTTGTTTGTCGTCTTATCTTGTATCTCCATTACTCTTGGCATGTTGCCAGGCCCAGACCCAAAGCTCAGGGAACATTCTCTTGAATGGTTCCAAGGTCAGTATGCAATCTGTGCATTTGATTGGTCCCATGTTTGGGTACTCAGGTGGGGTGTGGTTTCCAGATGTCCCTCTCAAAGAGAAGCAATCACTCTTGTGGGTCACTAATGCCCATAACCCCAAGCAAGGGGGTCCACCCTCAAATGCTAGACCTAGTCCCCATTGTCCGTAACTGAACAGTAGGAAAACATTTCATTTCTTAATAAGCATACTATTGAAAAACAAAAAGAAATAGTTACCAAGCAAGTGGATACACTTTGAAGCAGGATGACAACAAACATCTTATACTTTGTCAGACAACATATTTCCTCTGTGATGCTGTTAAGTGGATCAGACAAAGTTATCTACAAATATACTTTCATAAGACTGATCTTCCAAATCGAGAATTTTGGGAAACAAGAAAAACACAGTGCGCCTGCACGGCGGCCGGGGGGGGGGGGGGGGGGGGGGTTGTTGGGGGGTTTTGAAGCTTCTCGCCGATTTTTGATTGTAAACATACCCAAAGATGAAATCTCAAAGATATAACGACTGGAGTGCGGAACAGAGTGGACTTCTTCTTTAGATTTTCTCTTTCAAAGAAGCAAAAATTATTAAATTGTTTCCTGAGACAGAACCTCTGGGATAGACTGCCTACAAGTTGAGTTTTACCATTGATAAAAGCACTGTTACTTTTTCAAAGACAACAAGCAACTTTAGACAAATTTAAAACCAAACATTTTTATAAAAAGTAACCTATAACAGATGTGTTTTACTTAGTGTAAGGAATTAAGGTAGCATGATACCATTTATCTAATATACAGACCTCTTAACCTACAGACAATTTCAGTAGCTGTTAAGATCTAGAGAACTGCTAAATTTATCTACAAGATACAAAAATGGTTCAGATAATATACCATTGCCAGGGGTATATGATCCCGATCTGGGTCAATCCCATGAATTGCAATCAGAACTTCTGCTGGTGTCAATGCAGGACCAGTATGTACTGAACCCTGGAAAAAGTAACAGAAACCTTCTCTGAGTGAAAATATTTCAACAAAACTTTCGCCAGTTCCTGCCTTCCAGCAAAGGGGATTGCCAAGAGCATGAGAAAACTTTTGTTTTAATTCCAGTAGTACAAAGGCTAGTTCTGACCTGGAGGATCCGATCTAGGGCAGCTTTGAAATCTTCAGATGGCAATGCAACCAAGTGCGGGAAAATGGGTAAAACCTTCAAGCAGCAATTGAAAAATCACAAAACAACTTAGAAGGTAGGATGTACAACACAAAATTCATACTTGCAGTAACAATGCAGATACAAATTAAGTTAACCTAGAAAATGTTTATACCTCATCTTTTGACAAAGATGATAGGATTGGCACTAGAAGTCTTGCATCCTGCACAGACAATATCAAACAAAATTTTTACAAGCCTTTACATTTTGAGATGATCGAAACAATAAAAAGCAACACTAAGTGCAGTGTTAGATAGAATTTTATACTTGCAGAGGGAAAACATCTGGCTACAAATACAAAGTACCTTTAATTTGGTCCCATAAAGCTGCTTAACGGTAGAAATCAGTTCAGAGGAAGGTGTACTAGATTCCGTCAATATATGCAACACCTGATAAATCAAAACAGGATATAGCTGAGCCTTGAAAACAAAATAACTTTTGAGCCATACAGAAAAGCCTAGCGTGATTACATGAAGTTCAACAATTTCTTCTAACCTCTTCTATTCATGCACGGAAACAACCACCTTAAGAAACGTTCCCACACTAGTAAGTTTAAAATAACAGAAAAGGTATGACCAGAAGAAGAAGGTTTTTGCTGCCACCAGGAGGATCAGAAATGATTTGCAAAAGTTCTGAAGAAGAGGAGCCTATTGTTCGGATCAGAACAGGCATATGCCGATGAACTGCCTGCACAGAAGATGATGAAAACGTTTACTCTCTGACTAGCACCTGATTTCCCTCAACCAATCTGACAGTGTAGAAAAATGCAACTCAAAGAAAAATGTTTCAAAACATAACAAGACTTTATTGTTCATCGCAGCATTGAACAATTTATCAATGAAATCCAGAAAAGTAGAACCATGCATAACTGGTGCTTGGGAAAGAGAAGAAATAAGTTACTACAGTATGGCCATATGCTTTTAAGTATATAACTACATCTTCAAGTACAATGTGATTGTAGCATTTGTGAATTATCAGTTTGAAAATGATGCATCATTTGTGTTTCTACACAATGGCCAGCATGAAAGAGAGAAGATTCTGTTAGAATTATTATTATATTCTAGCAGTGACCAATGTAATGTAATAAGTAGGTTAGGGGCACTTTCCCCTCATTTGAGGTTTTTCCCCCTAACCACAGTTAGTTCACTAACTACGGTTAGTGAAGGATGAGGTTTTGTCACTTAGACAAAACCTTTCCCTCTTCTTGTATTACTCCACTTCATCTATTGCAAACTGACGTTCAGCTCTCTTGCTATCTCACTCTTCTCTTTCTAACATTTGGTATCAGAGCAACAAGACCCTGCTCCTAGCTTCCTGCCCAGCTCCCTGCTCCTTGCCCGCAAACTCTTCCTGCTCCAAGCACCCTGATCGCAGCTCCCATCCGTACAATCTGTATGGACTGATTCCGTACAGATATACAGCAGCCCACGCTGCTGTCCGTATGCCTGTACTAACGATGAAGCTCCAGCCAAAACATGTCGTACAACGCCCGTGAACAGCCGTACAACATCTGTACGCTGTACAGATTTGGAGTTTGCTGGCCGTACATGTGCCGTACACCCGCCGTACTTGCGCCGTACAACTGACAGCAGACTACCGTACTGTTGACCATACACATGCTCCAGTCCGTACACATGCTTTCTTGCGCTGTCCGTACTGCTCCCAGCAGTTCTTCCATACATACCTGCAACAGCTCCTCCATCAGCTCCTCCATCAATGTGTATTAGGCCGTACAACAGTACGGTAATCCATACTGTTCTAATCAACCGTGCCTACGCTGGGCCGTACAGCTCTCGTTAGCTGTCCGTACTGCCGTACAGTCCGTACTGTACGGGCTGTTCTAGTCTTTCTGCAAAAAGGTGCCTTGTTCATTTGGAGAGTTCTCATTGCAGGTGAATCTTGCAGGTGTTTTTATCTTTGTCAGGCATTTGTGCAGTAAGCCATTGTTTGGTTGTGGATTCAAGCTGGTGAAGTTGGGATTGAGGGTGTGCTCATTTGCACACATAGGCAGTAGAATTTGGTTCTTTTTGCAAATAAATTGCAAATTGGGGCATTCAGTCAATTTGCCCCTTTTGAGTTGCAATTTCTTACAAAAATTTGGGGCTTTTTGCTATTCACAGCAATTTCTTGCATTCTTGGGGGGCTTTCAAGCAATTTGCCCTCTTTTGGATGCAATTTCCCTGACGAAATTGGGGCTTTTGGCATTCTGATGCAATTTGGCAGTTTGGGACTATTGCAGGCAATTTTGGACTCATTTTGAGTGACATTGCAGACATTGGCAAGTTTTGCATGTGTGTGTGTGACATTGGAGAGCATTTCCAGAATAATTGAAGTGCATGGAACTTGTGCGAATAATTATTCTTATTCAGTGTGTGGAGTGAAAGACATTATTCTCGCATCCATTGATGGCACCGATTTCAAAATTTCAGATGTCCTCTATGTGCCAGGGATAAAGAAGAATTTGCTTTCAGTGTCCTCACTCTATTGAGTGAGGATTTCAGGTTGTTTTTTATGATGACAAGTGTGCAATCAGAGACAAAGAAAATGACTATGCTTTGATGTTGTCTGGCACTTTGTATCACGGTCTTTTTCAGCTTGATATATATGAAAAAAGATCCCATCTTGCATTATCAGTTAGCACTCCCACTGCTGTGATGCAGAATGGGGAGTTATGGCATGTCAAGTATGGGCACATGAGCTATGGTAGCTTAATGACACTTCAAAGGCACGATATGGTTGATGCATCGCCTCCCTTGGAGTCGCCTCCTCCTCATGCATGTGAAGGCTGCATTCTTCGCAAAATGCATAGACTTCCCTTCAAAAAGGATGGTGCAGTGAAAGCTACACGAAAATTACAGCTTATTCACAGTAATGTCTGCGGTCCCATGAGGACACCTGCTTTTGGGGGTTATCTCTATTTTGTTACATTCATAGATGACTTTACGAACTACACTTGGATGTATGGTCTTAAGGCAAAATCAGAAGTGTTTATATATTTGAAACACTTTGTGGCTATGGTTGAGAACGAGACAGGACTCAAGGTACAAACACTTTGAACAGATCGAGGGGGGGAGTATATGTCTCATGAATTTGAGACATTTTTGAAAGAAAAAGGCATCATGCATCAACTTACAGTGAGGCTTACACCTCAACAGAATGGCAAAGCTGAGCGGAAGAATCGCACCGCCATGGAAATGGACAGATGCATGCTCACACGTAAGAAGTTACCTCACAGGTTTTGGCTGGAAGGCCTCATGTGTGCCAACTATGTTTTAAATCGGGCTCCTACAAAGGCTTTGAAGACAATCACTCCCTATGAGGCATGGCATGGGAGAAAGCCTTCAGTGGACCATTTCAGAGTTTTTGGTTGTGTTGCATATGCCCACGTGCCTGTGGAGTTCAGACACAAGTTGTCAGATAAGGCACTCAAATGCATTTTTATGGGATATAGTTCAGAGAGCAAAGGCTATCGTCTCTACAATCCTACTACACACAAGATTTTTGTTAGTAGAGATGTTATATTCTCTGAAAATTCTGCACATACACATGCTGAATTTCAGATTCCAGCCTCTTCAGATGATGGGTTTGAGGGGATGCTTCTTATAGCATTTGGTTCCCCCACTGAAACTCTGAATTTACAGCAACCTCCACTAGATCCACATGTACAGATTCAGCCCCCAGCTGAATTAGTACAACCTCAAGATGTGGATGAAGTTGCCAGGCAAGAAATTCAAGAGATACACACAGCCAAAACAGTCCCGCATTGGTTGCTTCAGACTCTCAAGGAGAGTAAGCGTCCCGCATTGGTTGCTTCAGACTCTCAAGGAGAGTAAGCTTGAAGCTCCATTGCCTAGCAGGACTCGTAGTGCAGTAAGGCACATGGGGGGGGGGGGAGCTCTTTCAATTGAATCAACTTATGCAAGTACTCTTCTTGATGAGGAAGAACCTGAGACATTTGAAGAAGCAAAGGATAATGTGCATTGGATGAATGCCATGCACAATGAATTGCAGTCCATTCATAAAAATCAGACTTGGGATGTCGTGGATTTGCCACCAGAATGCCATAGGTACACATTGGGTTTTCAAAGTCAAAAGAAAGTCAGATGGATCCATTGATCAGTACAAGGCAAGGCTGGTTGCAAAAGGATATGCTCAGAAAAAGGGCATAGATTATGAGGAGACTTTTGCTCCTACATCCAGGATGACCACCATCAGGTCGGTTATAGCAATGGCTAACAATTTTGAATGGAATGATCATCAGTTGGACATTAAAACAGCTTTCCTTAATGGAGACTTGTTGGAAGAGGTTTATGCCAAACAACCTCCGGGCTTTGAAATTTCAGGAAATGCACATCAGGTATGCAAGCTGAATAAAGCTTTGTATGGGCTGAAACAAGCCCCACGTGCATGGTATGCAAAAATTGATGCCTTTCTAGCCAGCAAGGGGCTGCACAATAGTCCAACTGAGAGCACCCTCTACATCAAGAAGGATGGGGAGGATATTTTGGTCATCATTCTTTATGTAGATGACATGCTGCTCACCGGATCAAAAGAGGAGGTAATGGTAGATTTCAAAGTCCAATTGAAAGCTACATTTGATATATCAGACTTGGGCTTGTAACATTACTTTTTGGGGATCTAGTTTATTCAAGAGAAACGTGGCATTGTTATGTCTCAGTCCAAGTATATTCATAAGCTCTTGGACAGATTCAACATGCATGATTGCAAGCCTATGTCCACTCTTATGGAGCTGGGGCTGAAGCTTACAATGCATGATGCAGGTGAATCAATTGATGTTACACTCTATAGCCAAACTGTTGGATGCCTCATTTATCTCTGCAATACACGACCTGATATTCAGTTTTCAATTTCTCAAGTGAGCAGGTATATGCACAGCCTAAAGATTATGCATTGGCAGGCTGTAAAACGCATCTTCCGTTACTTGCAAGGTACAAAGTCTTTTGGCTTGATGTTTCCCAGGGGGGGTGACTTGCAGATGCATGCTTACAGTGACTCAAATTAGGCTGGAGACTATGATACTAGGCAGTCCACCAGTGGGAATTGTTTCTTTCTAGGACATGCTTGCATTTCTTGGTTGAGCAAGAAACAATCTACAGTGGCTACCTCCTCATGTGAAGCTGAGTACAGAGCAGCTTTCACAGCGACAGTTGAATGTGTTCGGCTGCGTCGTTTGTTTGCTGATCTTCATCTTTCATTGGAGGGTCCTCCGATTCTCATTGATAGTCAGAGTGCTATAGCAGTGGCAAAGAAACCTATGTTTCATGCTCGCACGAAGCACATTGAGGTTCACTATCACTATGTCAAAGAGAAGTTGCAGTGTGTCGACACATGACAATGTTGCAGACATCTTCACCAAAGCACTTCCACGTGAAAAATTTGAGGCATTTCGCAGTGCCCTGAACTTATCTCCTTTTGGTGATTGATCATTTCCTTGTACATGACATTGGCACTACAAGGGGGTTTAGAATTATTATTATATTATAGCAGAGACCAATGAAATGTAATAAGTAGGTTAGGGGCACTTTTGCCTCATTTGAGGTTTTTTCCCCTAATCACAGTTAGTTCACTAACTACGGTTAGTGAAGGATAAGGTTTTGTCACTTAGACAAAACCTTTCCCTCTTCTTGTATTACTCCACTTCATCTATTGCAAACTGACTTTCAGCTTTCTTGCTCTGTCACTCTTCTCTTTCTGACAGATTCCCCCTATGATGGTCTTGAGGCCAGGATCTTGCAAGGTTCCTGCTGACCTCCACCCAACCCGGAAGAGGTTAAGGCTCTGGCATCACTAGACAGCTCATGAGAGATAGTGTCTATGCACAGCTAACCACATTTGCAGCAGATGGAAGCCAGGGACTTCAAGAACGACACTTTGAGGATGCCACTGAGGAGGCAAATACAACAAGGTTGAGGATATGCCCACAAGGGTGGAGCAACTGGCTGTCCCGCACTTCAATCATTGTGTTTCTGAAGACCTGTGCAGAATCACAACACACATGTTTCTTTCTAACCAAAAGGTTTCTGCAAACACGCAAAACGAGCTGTCATTTCTGCAATAGGGCAGGCCACAAAAAAGGCTCTATGGCACTGTATGGGCTGTTTTTGCCACCTTATTTTGCCTTTCCCTGCCCGCCTCCTTGCTCTTCATCCTTCATCCCTCACCATCCCTCTACACCCATTTGGTCTTACCTTGTCTTGCCTCTGGTGCTCTTGGATTATTTGCAGCCCAAGCTGGCTGTTTTGCACAGCCAGCTATTTCTTCTCATTACCTTCTTTCTTTTGGCCCATTTCTTTCACATGTTCTTCACTCATACTTGCTGCCTCATTCTTGGAAGCTTTAGTTTAGAGCTTGTACTTCCTCAAGAACAGCAAAAGAGACTTCAATAACAAACTTAAGGCCTACATCAACTGTGGAACTGAACTAAGTACTCACTCCCTTCATAGCCAAAGAAGTGCTTAGGCGCTTTTGTTTGGAGGTCGTATTTTTGAATCCACGAACATGCCCAAACTCATCTTCTAAATGCACAACATAGTGCAGTTTCAATCTCATGATAGTCACTCATAAGGTTGAAAACCATAAAGTCCATCATGCACGGCAGCCCACTGACGACATCAGCGCCCAACAATGAGTGTAGACCATTGTATAAACATATGCTCTCACACATACAAATCCCAAATTCTTCATAATGAGTTTCTGTCAACACTCCATAGGTGAAGGGCAGACTCAACCACGACGAAGGCTAGCACTAATTCAAAAGTAGTCCAAAATCTCTTCGTTCAAGCTACAACTACTTGTGAAGGCTAAACGATTTCATTTTAGTCTCTCCCAGACAAGCATCTAAATCTAGCTCTCTATCCCCTCAACTCACCTCAATTTCTCACTATTTTCTTATCCTCCATCCTCCATATCACTAAGAAGACCTTGGAAACTCACGAAATACTCTCAAGAACTCCCATAGAGAGCCGCAAACACTCAAAACTGAGCATAACGTCAGTGGCTGCACTCCAAATCGACAATTTTGTCATGACTCCCGCCAATATCACTCCCACTTTGCTTCCTTTCAGCCGGGCTCACTTTTTGAACTTTAGACGGCCACTCCATTCTAGTCTTCCCCTTAAAAATTCAGCCCATTCTCTCCCACTGCCCATCATAGCCACGAGAAGTGGAAGCACAAGGCGTGGCATGTGGCAAGACGCTGTTTCCTTTGAGAAATTTGGGCACAAAGAAGACAATATTTAAGTTTTGCACAGAGACATTAATTGGATCAGCCCTTCGAGTTCAAGCTCACTTTTTGCGGAAGGGATGTGGTCGTACAAGGAGTTTCCATGCAATACAAAGGGTTTCATGGCCTACCAAGGGACTAGTGGAGAAATATGCAGAGATATGATCCCTCCCCCATCCTACAATCACCAGCCAAGCCCTCTAGGTCAAATGGTCAATGTATCGCATGATGGCCTTCATATCACAAGACAGTGAATTTGGAACCACAATGAGGCAGCCATAAAAGAGGTGCGGGTAGATTAGGTAGCGCAACTTATCGCTGATATAAACTACCATTGTTAAAAGAATGGAAGCAATGCTTGAGCAAAAGTATCCAAAGATTGTGTGGACCCCTTGCAGTCTATTGCTCTTATGATGGAGGACAAAAGAAACCTACCATGGGTATCTCGTGTGGTTGAAAAATGATGCAAATAATCCCTTATATTACAGGCAAGCCACATGCAATTGCCCCTTGATGGAAGAGCATAAACAACACTACAAAAGACGCAATTTGGATACATTTTCTTGGTGCTCAATAGATAACAATTTATAAAGTTACCTGTTTCAAAATTCAAATTACGTAGGATACTACAACTTACATGAGTTTAGTACATTGCAACTTGCAACTGTAATCAACTTACTCAATGCTCAACCTTCCTGGTTTGGTATAGACAAAAGAAATCTTGTGTTGCATGATGACTGGTACAGATTGATTGAGCTGGAGTGACTCAAGGAAGGGCTATATGCAAGTTTTCTGAAGAAGTAATTGCTCTCCTCCTTGGAGACAACTTCTGTTAATGAAATTGTCTGGATTTCACCCCCAAAAAAAAAAAAGGGTATTGTAAACTTGAAGCACCCAGGCTTCCCTTTTATCCTACAAAAGAGAATCCTGAAGCAAGCATACTCGGCAATTTGGGCTTAAGATAAACTATGCTCACTTAATAGCTCAATCTGATTGCTTAGTGCAAATGCACACCTATTGACACAATTGATCCAAACCGGCTACCAACCTGTTACACAGGCCAATAGATAAGTACAATCAACAATCACATCCACCACACAATATAGTTGCAATGTAAGTCATAATTTCTCTGTTTCCACGAATAGAAAGCTAGACCTTTATTGAACTTGCACAAAGTTCATTTTTTTTCTATAACATTAAGACTAGGTCTGCATTCTATGTTCATGGGCAAAAGGGGCTGACATTTTACAACAACACAATCTCCCTATCACAAGATAGTGCATGGCTTACATCAATTCTCAATGGCATAAAATGGCAGGGAGATCATTTTGCCAAGAATTTCTGTATCCCCATTTACAAAGGAAGATTGATAACTTGGGACAGAGAGAAGTCCCCTTTTTCATGGCTCGTGAATAAAGACTTCACGAAAGAGGGCATTCGAGGGGAGTGTATAAGTGCAATGTGTGCAAAATTACAAATCAGCCTAAAAACAAACTCTCCCTGAGGGCCTGCTCGGCTGTATAGAACATCTAAATCCATAGGATGAGATTAATCTCCAACTACTTTTGAAGTCAATATCCCATACATACACTGTTTCCATGCTTTTTGCTCCTAAATGAACTTTCCTTGATATTGATAGTTCTAAATAACCTTCTTCTTCCTCTTACTGTAGGAGATCAGAGAGAGTACAGAGGGATCAGGAAGAAAAGGGCTTGTAGGAGAAAAGGAGAGGCTGGGAGCCTATGATCTCATTTCAGGATCACATGAATTAAGGAGAAGCTGTACTTCATGCTTCATGCAATTTGAAAAAAGGGAGCAGAATTCATACTTTACTTCACCAATTGAATTTTGCAACAGCATGGAACATAGTTGGTTTGCAAAGCATGCTAGCAATTCACATATCTAAACAATTCGACAAATAAATCCTCAATGCGTTGCTTAAATGGCATTATGTTATTTTGTTTGTAGTTTCGATTAAAAATTCCTAGCCTACTAAGCCCATTTCAACTATCACATTGATCAATCAAAAGCTAAACTTATATGCTTTATCCAAATTTAGAGAAAAAACACTTGAGTAAATGAGAGAGAGAGAGAGAGAGAGAGAGCACACTTTCTGCTTTAATTTAGCTAACACTATGCATCCAAAAACCATTCAATAAAATGTCATATGATGTAGACAAGTAAATCAAAGCATACTGTTATTTTGTTGCTAGTATCAATCAACATATTTCATTTACTCATAACGTTACCCCAGAAATCAACAATGGATTCAAAGATATATAACTTTAGCAAAATGTCATCTTAATTCACATACCTGCCTCACACCTTTAGGTGCATGTTCATACACAGTGAAAATTTGTCGAAGTAAAGAATTTTTCTGCACATTATGCATAAGATGGAGTTCATAATGCTTAGAAATAAGAGTAACAGTGTTAATGTTTGGCAATAACTGAAGGTTTAATACAAGATCATACCTTGGTACAAAGGGCAAAATACAAAGACATGCATCGCTGTGCCTCCTGTACTGACACAGGGCTTTTGCTTGTTTTAAGTTGATCCTCCTCAGAAACCAATGCATCAGCACCAAGTTGTTCCCCACTAATAGCTCTTGAGTTTAGTCCTTCATCAGTAGCCTAGTTGAAAAGATTTAAAATAAATAAAAGTACTTACATTAATTGAGGAGGTGCATTACCAACAAAGGAGAACAAGCGTTCTTTCTATGACCCAATAATAACAATATCATACAGATCATTCCAAAATGAGAAAGAAAAGCTAAAGAACGGCTGATCAAGAGAATGGCAACAAAGAGCACATAGGCCCTCTGTCCTATTGTGATTTGTACACAATTGTTGTTGCGAGGATAAGAAGCACTCTGATCTACATGGTATGGTTGGAGAGCTTTGCATATTTTCTCAGTCACCTCTTTCGAGATCCTGCATATTTGTTATTACACTATGTAATATAAACATTCCAAATCTTTGCAATTTTTGACTTTGGTGCAGGACATCTTCCTAAATTTCCCTCACCAGTCCTTATTGCCTTTGGAAACTTTGGATGTACACTCCATTGTTCTTTGAGAGTTTTGCCCCTAGGTATTCCTTCAAATGGTCATAGTTCTTCCATCGATCCTTGAAACAAGGAGCTTAGGTGCATTAGTGATTTATGTCCAAAATTAGTCCTTTGATTTGGTTTCCATTAATCTCAGGGATTCACCCTTGCTTCCATACAGGCGAGGTGCATGTTAAGGGCTGTTCTTCATTGGGGTAACCATATACACAAGGGGGTTTTCAGGTCCAACATACACAAAGGGTCCATATTAATCCTTCGGGCTCTTTATCAAAATGTGCTCTGGCTTTTTGCTTCTCCACTCCTCCTGCTCTAGACTTTGGCATCCTTTGCATGAGTCTCTATGGCCTAAGCCTATGCATATCGTGCTCAGATTCCAGAATTCTACATCCTCCTTACATTGTCTCTTTATACTTGCAATTCCAGTCTTCAATACAACGGGGAGAATACCACAGAGGGCACAGCAAGCATAACACAATGCAAGCCCATGTAAGGAAACTAATCCATCTTATTAAGTTTGTTCCATGCATAGTTTTTGCAATGCTAGATGTTGTTTTCAAGCACTTTCGGCTACAAAAAAGATTACTTCTATAGCTTTATATCATTGTTAGAATCCTCCAAATACACGTTGGCTGCATGCATTGAACCTGTTCAAGCAAGATAAGCGAAACTGTCATTTTAAACACATGCCACATGACTCACAGAAGCAAGCCTAGAAAACAATGGACATAAGGAAACAGCATTCAAATCCATCAAGAAAGTGGATTTGAGAAGGGGATATGCATATCCCAAGGTGATTGGGTCCAATGTGCAGTATAGGGTCATTTCTTGTGTCTTTACATTTCAGATTCTGATCTACAAGCATGAAGTAAGACCACTCCTCCTGTTAAACACAGCGATTGTTGACGCACATGTTGTTAGAATACGTTATGATTTTGAATATCTACATCTCTTACATACATTGACAAAAAAGGAAAAGAGCCCCCCCCCCCAAAAACCCATTTCCTCTTTCTTGTCATATTCCTCTCTTCTTCTTTTCTTTTTTTTGTGTTTTGTTGTAGAAATTCTTTTGACGAGCTGTGCGTTGTTACCTGTTCAGTATGTGCTTCAAGAGATAACGTCACACTTTCCACGGGCTCCTTTTGCCCATCTTGATTAGACCCCTTTTCAACAACAGAATGTACCATCTTGGTTGCAAACTCTTCAATGCTTTGAGAAACATAACTAAGAGGATACAATTTGTTGGCAACCTGCCATTGAAAGACACAATTCAAGCATATCTTAAATTAGCTACTACTGCAAAATTCGATATGCAAACAACCTGGATCCTTAACGTGAATCTGCATGCCATGTATTCAGACAAATGCCCCTATACAACACTTTCAAGAGCATTGAAACCCCTACATCGACATGAAAGAAACGCAAACAGTACTCTTATGGTCATCTTGTTGAAGGAGTCCAAATATTTGATATATAGTCCAGCCTACATTAAATAAAGCCAAGATAAGGTCGTGTACCAGACGGATAGCCTTTGCTCGCACCTCGTCAAGCTCATGCACTGCACACTGCAAAGCAGCCGTATTACCCATAAACTTAACCCAGAATTCGGCAAACCATATGATGTTCTGATCATCTATCACAAAGAATTGGCTGCCCTCAATCTATCCATTTTCAAAGCAGCACTGCTTCTAATCATCAAACATATCCCTCCTATCCTATCTAATAGGAAGAAGTGGCACATTTCAACCTTTCTATTCATAGGGATTGATAAACATTGACTATTGCATTTACATATACTTAAAACCCCTCTACTTTACCATTCTGGAAAAATCAATTTTCAACATAAATAATATTTCTTCATGCATTGCACAAGAGGAATAGAACACCACACCCATAGAAGATCAAGGGAAAGAAAAGTAGAACACCTGCAGGGCAATGTCTAAGCATTCTGCTCGAATTGGAGGTCGTAGCAAGATAAGACTCCAAACAGCACTTAAACCCTGAGTGATTCGATCTACAGTTGGAGGCTCAAAGACTTCCTTATCCCCAATAGCTGGGTTACAAAGGGCTTCCAGCAGTTGCAAGGCAACCTTAGGAAGAGCGGGAGCCTCCCCAAGCAACCTACTCAAGGACTTGTCTGCTGGCGGTAGAGTATCCCTTAAACCTTCTGCCTGAAAAAGAAATGCCAATCATATTCAATACAAGTAACTACAGTTACAAAATCAAACCATCATTTAATTACTCTGGCCTACACAGAGCATTGTCGAAACCTAGCCATAATTTTACCCATCTGAAAGGAAGCAATCAACCTTCCACAAGACACTACAAAGTGCCTCAAATACAGGACAATTAGAGCTTACCACAGCAATTAGAAACTTATCATATACTGTTGAAGCAGCTGTTATAGCGTCAGGATCATCATCCTCATGTGATTTTTTCTCAGCATACAAATGGTATAGAGTATGTATTGCAAGCTCATGGCCCTACAAAACAGCCACAAAAAACGGTGTCATCAACCCAACTCCAGAAACCACAAGAACATCTCGTTCACCAGCAGGAAGAAGAAACACAAAGAGGGGCGGGAAAAGGGATCGCACAGCAAACTTACTTGGCCTTGAAGTTGCCTTCTAATGCATGTGCACTACTTATCACTATGTACAATATGTAGTGGGTAAAGACAACTTTGCAACAATAGACCCGTTCCAAAACTTAAACCTTGGAATTGCATGCAAATGACCAAGACAGAAACAACAGTCAAAGTAAACACATTTCAAAGAACAAGAACAAAATGGATCAAGAATGATACCAACATGAGGAGTGGAGAACATACTAAAAATAAGGTGGATTAAGTCGTCGGAGCCACCACAAATCTTTTGAATCTTTACTTAGATTCTGCATGATTACCTTGATATCTGGCATGCACACTAGGTAATGCACATCAAAACCTATATACCTAGATGAATCCAGGAACATTCCCAAACTCATCCCTTAAAAACACAACATAGTGCAGTTTCTGATAGTCACTGATAAGGTTGAAAACCATAAACTCCATCACGCATAGTAGGGACTAGCTACTATGACATCCCTACTGATGTAATCGGCGCCCAACAGTGGGTGTAGACCATAGTATAAAAATATGCTCTCACACATACATATCCACACACACACACATACTTGAGCATCTGTTTATACAAAGTCTTCGTACTGAGTTTCTATCGACACTCCGGAGGTGAAGGGCATGTGAGCAAAAGGGTTTGAGCATGAAGGAGAGCAATGTCAGTTGTCTCGCAAGAGATTGTGAACAACATACAAAACTAGGGGTTTTGTCAAAGTGACAAAACCCTAACTAACCCAAACACTAACTACTAACTGTAGTTAGATATCCTAGCTGCAGTTAGGAAAAAAAACCTCTAATGAGGGAAAAGTGTCCCTAACCCACTTATTAGTCATACATTGGTCACCGCCATGAATTATGGGGATAATCCCAACACCCCCTGCAGTACCAATGTGATGATGTACAAGGAGAAAAGATCAATCACCAAAAGGAGATAAGTTTAGAGCATTGTGGAATGCCTCAAACTTCTCACGTGTAAGTGCTTTGGTGAAGATGTCTACAACATTGTCATGTGTCATACTGATCTCCCCTGCATGCAACAACTCTCTCACATAATGATAATGAACCTCAATGTGGTTCGTGCAAGCATGAAACACAGGATTCTTGGCAACTGCATTAGCACTCTAACTATCAGTGAGAATAGGAGAAGGACCCTCCAATGCTAGATGATCAACCATTAAACGATGCATCCAAACACACTCAACTGTTGATGTAAAAGCTGCTCTATACTCAGCTTCACATGAGGAGGTAGCCACTGTAGAGCGTTTCTTGCTCAACCAAGAAATGCAAGCATCCTTAAAAAGAAACAATTACTACTAGTGGACGGCCTTGTGTCATAATTTCCAGCCCAATCTGAGTCATTATAAGCACGCATCTGCAAGTCGCCCCCTTGGGAAACGTCAAGCCATTAGACTTAGTGCCTTGCAAGTAAGGAAAAATGTGTTTTACAGCCTGTCAATGCAAAGTCTTTCGGCTATGCATATATCTGCTCACTTGTGAAACTGTAAACTAAATATCAAGCCAAGTATTGCATTGAAAAAATGAGACATCCAGCAGCCTAGCTGTAAAGTGTGGCATCAACCGGTTCTCCTCCATCATACATAGTAAGTTTCAGTCCTGGCTCCATGGGAGTGGCTATGGGCTTGCAATCATGCATCCTAAACCGATCCAAAAGCTTCTGCACATACTTGGATTGAGACATAATGATGCCACGTCTCTCTTGTATGAACTGGATCCCCAAGTAGAAATGAAGCATGCCCAAATCTGACATATCAAATGTGGCTCTCAACTCAGCCTTGAAATCTGCAATTATTCCTTCATTAGAACCTGTGAGCAGCATGTCATCTACATAAAGAATGATGACCGAAATACCCCCCCTCCCCCCCCCATCTTCTTGATCTAGAGGGTATTTTCAGTTGGTCTATTAGTGAGGCCCTTGCTAGTCAAAAAGGCATCAATCTTCGAATACCAAGCTCGTGGAGCTTGTTTGAGCCCATACAAAGCCTTTTTCAGCTTGCATACTTATGGGCTGCACCTGACACCTCAAAATCGGGAAGGTTGCTTTACATAAATCTCTTCCAATAAGTCTCCATTAAGAAAAGCTATTTTTATATCCAACTGATGTACACGCCAATCAAAATGTGCAGCCATTGCAATCACTAACCTCATAGTAGTCATCCTAGAAGTAGAAGCAAAAGTCTCCTCATAATCAATGCCCTTTTTCTGAGCATAACCTTTGGCAACCAGCCTTGCCTTGTGCCTATCAATAGACCCATCTGGCTTTCGCTTGACCTTGAAAACCCATTTGGTACCTATAGCATTCTTCCTTGGTGGCAAATCCACAAGATTCCAAGTCTGATTCTTATCAATGGACTGCAACTCATCCTTCATGACATTCATTCAATGCGCATTATCGTGAGCCTCCTCAAAAGAGTCATGCTCTTCTTCATCCAGAAGTGCACCAATAAAGACTGAATCCACAAAATGTGACCCCTCTTCATGTCTGGATGCACTACGAACTCTGCCAGGCAAAGGAGCATCAAGCTTACTCTCCTTGAGAGTTTGGAGCAGCCAATGAGGAACTGATTTGGCAGCTTGAATTTCTGTCCTTTCCTGTCCAACCACATTATCCATTGCCTGTGGAGGAACGGGATCAGCTTGGGGCTGAATCAGGGCATGTGGAACAAGAGGGGCTGGCTGTATATCCTGAATTTCAGAAGGCATATCAGCTGAAGATTCCAAAGCAAGAGGTAATATACCTTCAAAAACATCATCTGATGTAGAGGAAGCAAGCACATTAAATTCAGCTTGTGTATGTACTGAATCTTCTGAAAAGATAACATCTCTGCTAACAAAAATCTCACGTGAAGCAGGGTTGTAGAGACGATAACCTTTGCTCTCTGCACTATACCCAACAAATATGCACTTAATTGCCTTGTCGGACAGCTTATGTCGGAACTCAACAGGCACATGGGCATAGGCAACACATCCAAAGACACAAAAATGAGCCACTGAAGGCTTTCTGCCATGCCAAACTTCATAAGGAGTTTTTGTTCTCAAAGCCTTAGTGGGAGCCTAATTCAAAACATACTTGGCACACATGAGACCTTCAAGCCAAAACCGGTGAGGCAACTTTTTGCTTGTAAGCATGCATCTATCCATCTCCACAAGAGTTCGACTTTTCCGCTCAACTTTGCCATCTTGCTGAGGAGTAAGTCTCATTGTAAGCTGATGTGTGATGCCCTTCTCTTTCAAATAAGCCTCAAATTCATGAGACATATACTCCCTCCCTCTATCTGTGCGTAGAATTTGAACCGTGAGGTCTGTTTCATTCTCAACCTTCGCAACAAAATGTCGAAAATGCTTAAACACATCTTATTTTTTCTTCAAATCATAAACCCAAGTGTAGGTTCAGTAGTCATCAATAAATGTGACATAATAGAGATAAACACCCAATGCAAGAGTCCTCATGGGACCACAGACATCTCAATAATGCCATCGATGCCAATCAGACTTTTGTAAGTTACAGATCTTAGAAGGAAGATGAGCTATCCCTTACTAAATATGATCTTGAGAAAGGATTAATAAGAGTTCACATACTTCAATTAAATCAACAGCCGAAAATTGACCTAAATGTCCAACCATCAAGGCAGTTTTTTTCAGCGTTGACTGCTTGGGTTATCAAAACTTGCTTCGACAAACTTTTGGAATTTCTTGTCAGAAGATCTTCCATAGCTCATCAAGACTTCAACGATCGTTCCAATCTTCACATACTCCAATTTGAAAACTCATAAGTCACAAACTACAAGGGTGCTCTCTCAACCCACCACTAGGAACCATGCGTCAAGGACCTATTCCTACACAACAGATATCATTACACTCTTGCATTTCTCCCCTTATCCAAGCCTTAGGTGGAATGACGCCCCTCGACATGCCCCAAGCTTGCCCTCATTGAGGGTTCCCTCTTGAATCATGAACTGATTGCATCACTTGAGCCCTCACCTCATTGTCACTGCCATAACATTTCCATTCCAAAGTAATCCCTCGTTATCTTCCACATCATGAAATTTGAACGAAAATATGGCCCAAATTGAGAAAAACAAGTTAAAAAGTTGGCTTGACCTTGAAAGCAAAGGATACATATCAAAAACTCCATGTTGAAATCAAGTTTATCCTTTCTTAGGTTCCACTAAAAGTTGTTTAATAAACTTTAATTGCACACAATGAGAGATGAATGCCAAATTTGATTAAACATTTGTATTTCTTGACATTAACACCCTCCTCAAGGAGGGGCAGTAAAATCAGAAAGAACCCATGCACAAATAGAATGTTATTGAACTCTACAAACCAAATACCTTATGGTTTTGATAGTCTGAAAGAATATGTTTCAGTAGAATATTCAATGCTTCTTCATCCCCATCCGACTGCAATAAAAAAAACCCTATAAGTAAAATCAGAAATACACAGAAGGATCGCATACACATCATGCTAATAAGTAATTATAGTAGCTTCAAAATCTGCATAAAAAAGGCTAAGGCTGCATACCTGAGCAATAATACGGGCTAGAAGTGAGATACGCAACTCAGTTCCTCCTGCAGATCCAACTAGCTTATAGCTTTCCAAGATGCGCATCAGGAGCACCTTCCATAATGCCATTTGCTGTTCCGCATCAAGATGTACAACCGGCATGGCTGCAGATAAAACCTGCACTGTAGCTCCTGATGCTGCAACAGCAGCAGCACCAAGGTTTTGCACATCAATTCTAGGTTCAGCAGGATCAGATGTAGCCAATATTGCAGGTTCAGATAAGGCAGGCACTATAGGTTGGCTTCCTGTGGTATCCATAGCATCTGATAGTATAACTGACTGGGTTTTCTCTTCCGTGCTTGGAGGACCAGATGCGTACGGTACAGGGGAGGGAACTGCTATTGTTGACAAAGATATAGCAATATTTTGGGTTGAAGTGGCTTCTACAGCTGTTACAGGTGGTGTGGGAACATCACCGATCATGGGTTCTTCCAATATACTTAAAGGTTCCTCGCTCAGCGTAGTTTCACTGATCCCTGGTATACCACTTACTTGCTCACTTGGTTGGGGTTCTCTAATACTCGAGAGTGTGAAGCTCTCACTCTTCACTACTATAGCTGCGGTTGAATTACTTAAAGTGCTAGGAAACTCCACAGCGGGCTCTTCACTTTTCACTGAAATCAATGATACCCCAGATGAAGCTTGAGGCACACCAACAGGCACAGCTACCCGGCGAGGATCCATGCGTCGCGGGTCCTAACATCACATTCAGAAGTGAATGATCTATCAAAACCAAATATCATAGATAATATAAATCCATAAAAGGGAAATCTGAAATTATATGAAGTCAGCTTCTTCAAAAATTTGTAAAAACTGGAGATAGATAATCTCAATCCAAATTTTGGAATGAAGTTATTCAAAAACATCAAAAAAAATTTTTACATACATGCAACCAAGTAGATGATTTATTCCAAATTTTGGAAAGCTCTCTTACCCTGCGAGGATCACGTCGATGATCTGATGCTGCTTGGACAGGAGCCAAATCTGGTGGAGGCAAAACAGAAGCTGTTGACTGTCCAGAAGGATTCAAAGCCCCTACATTGCTGGATGACATCCCTGGGGTTAAAGCTGAACCTGAAGTTACAGTTGTGTTGTTGACAGTAGAGGGTACTATGGGCGGGCTTGATGGCAAATTTCTCATGTTCTCTATAACTACATCAGCAAGCATGTCAGGTGGAAGACTTGTGATCAACAATTCGATAGATGCAGCTGCTCGTTCACCTTTTGCAACTAATGCTCCTATCATGGCAATCATTTGTTGCAATGGAGATAGCTCACTATCAAGGGAAGCACCAAATGATTCAGATGGACCGGGGTCTTGAGAACCAGTGGCTGTTTGTGAATATTGTTGTCCTGCAAGCATGGCGCTGGGAGTGGCCCGGACACGTTTGCCGGAGCTGTCATCCATATCACCAGCTAGGTTTCCATTCTCCTGTGGAGGCCTTTTGCGGTCCACAAAGGACGAGCTTTGCAGTCTCTCATCCTGCATGGAAAACAATATTCATTCCCTCCAACTTTGGCATACAAAAGTAACACAAAACAGAACAAGCATACAAATGCCAGTCTCAAAGGAGTAGTCAGAAGACAGCAGACAGACACCAACCTTGTTCGAGCGTGAATCCAGAAATGCACGTGCTTTTTCAGCATTTCTCAGCATTCTGTCTGTCTGGCGTACGGCCGCTTCAGCCACGTCCCCTGCATTCATTGCTCTCAAGCCTGAAACCAGGCGTTCACGCCACTGCGTATGACCAAGTTGGGGCTACTGTTATTGTAAATTTAAAAATACAGCAAATTAAACAACAATTGCCTCCAGGGCTTACATTTCTCCTGCTATTACGAACAGATTCATCAATCTTTCCTTATTCCATTAGACAACACAATTTAACAAAATCAATCTCAATCATCCATAGATCTAAAACCACAGACAACAATGAAGCAGATTGAGCTGCCTACCACTAGAAAAAAATCCACAATCTAAAAACGGCAACTTTATAGCTCCCAATACAGAGGAGAGCACTAATTTGTTGTCATATACATAACCTTAGGTTAGAATCCCAGGGGAGGGCATCCTACATCGTCATTAGCAATTACCGGTGCAGCTCCGAAATGTGTACACTTGAGCAGAGAAAGGAATGCATTTTTTAAAGCATGCACTACACTGGCCACTTGTCCTCCTTTTATGGCCTCACAGTTGGGCCCAAGTCCAAGCAAGACAGGGAGAACTCGCCCATATAAGGATGGCCTTCGTCTAGCTATGGAGGCCAAACTGCACATCACACATTGGCATTGAATTAGCCGCATCTCACATAAGCATGCATAGTGGAGTAGTTACAAAGACGCTCTGCATGCAGCTAACCTGTTGACAAGCACAATGGCAACAGGACCAGGAAGCTTTGAAATCTCTGGTGCTCGGAGTTGATCTAGCAATAGTGCCAAATTTCTACTGGCTTCCTGCCCCAGCCCTCCAGCATCAAGAACTGGATGTCCTCCAACTATCCAAGCAACATTGAATACCCGTCCTGTTTATACAGGAAATCATAGTTCAGTACCATATCAGCTGCAAAAGGGAATACCTGACTCGTGAGCACAAAACTTACCGTCTGTATTCTCTTGTGGAGGTGGTGGCTGAGAAGGTCCATTAGGATCAGGTGTAAACAGCAGAATGGATGTTTCTACAAATTTTATTGCCAGTAGTCGTACACCGTCATTTCTATGCTGCAGCATGGTAGAAACCAAACTTTCAATACCATCTTCAAGTCACAAGATCCGTATACAACTATATGTAAAGCAGCAAGTACCGACACTGTGCAGCTATAAATCGAAGGAAAATCAGCATAATTTTGAATAGAGGACCTGTTGAGCAGCTGGATAGATACAATCCTTCAGAGTGATCATCCAGAGCCAAGCATCATGAAGCCTTTTGTCCACATGTCCGGAGTAAATGCCCTAAAACCTCACAAGAGAGATGAAGACAAATTTAGAGCTCCAAGATTCAAGTGAGATTTGTGTTGCCCTTACCTATTAAACCTTCTCCCCATTTACAGGAAGATCTGCAAATGAATATTCAGAAAGAACCCCACATTCTAGAAACACAACCTTAACTGCATTTGAAGTTGACAACCGTGTCATACTTTTAAAGCAACTTGCTCAAATGTATTCCGGAATAAGTTAGAGCCAGTTGAAATAGCACATCTGATAACAGCTGGCGTATCATCCCGTAGCAAGGCTAGAAGTACAGGAACCATCAGCGGTATATGTTCTGGGTGCTTTAAGCCAATTTCTTCTATAATCCTGTTCAACCAAAAGTATTTGAAGTCACACTTGCTGATATTTACAATAAAATTATCCACAACACTACAGGTATCAAAACCTCACACATCTGGCAAACAATGCAAACTGTAATAAGAAAATTCCAAATGAAACGAATGTGTAGTCTACTCAAATACTTTGATAGAATATTGTGAATTACAAACTAGGAGAAAATTGAACTTTAGATGTCAAGCTAGCTTAACATATGTATGAATCACGCTCATTCGTTTACAATTTTAATATCAAAGCCCCCAAAAGAAATGTGACAACCTCTCCACATCAGGAATCTACCCTGTCTGCAATAACTCAACATTTTTATTTTTGGCTCATCTCAAGAATTTTATTTGAGAAAAACCAAGAATTTGGGCAAGGGCAAGATAGCATCTTTAGACAGTGCAAGAACACTTTCCCAACTTCTTGCTGCCCTTTATCATTCAAATGGATGCCCAATCTTTGAGCATTATCATACAACATCCATTAGATAATAACAGCATGTACTCATTTTTGACAGGCCAACTACCAGTTATAAACTTCATAATCACCATTTGATTTAGCAATACGAATGAGTCAATAGGAAAATCTAACATGCACTCATTCATACGCAGTGGGTAGGCTTCTTGCCTTTAGCTGCAAGGGCCTTATGCCTAGTGCCCCTTTCCAGCTATCTTGAGGGCTTTATGGCAGAAATGATGGAACTGCAGAAACTAATGATGGAAAAGAAAACTAAGCTGATACAGCAATTTATAGACCAGCAACAATGTTGGCTATGGCAATCAATGGAATCTCAGAAATGAGTGGGAGAAAACCAAAACCGAGCTGCTGTATTGAAAATGCTGCTACAATGAATGGAGGCTCAAGAGGGAGCCAATATGACAAACCCTAGGGCTAAATGCCCTAAATGACTAAGTGTCCTAACTGAACTAGGTGGTACATGTAACTGTACCAAGAGTCCTAACTAACTGTAGCTAGTCCTACATGGCACATATCAAGGAATAAGTAGCACCTATGAATAGCCAATAGAATGGCCTACAAACGCCTCTCCATGGTATGGGGTGAAGTATACCTTTGTAAGACTAGAATGAGTCCAATCATACAAATTTAGAATTTTTTGTTGTTCTAAAGATCAAAAATCTACAAAGAAAATAAAAGAGAAAAAAGAAAAAAAAGAAAAAAGAAAAAAACGCCTCTCCATGGTATGGGGTGAAGTACCCTAGACATGGCTCAAGATATCTCGATATCTAATGTCATGGTTGCACAAGAACATCCTATAGGGATATAGCTACCTATGACTGTACAGAGTACAACAGATCAAATCACAAGAGGAGCTAAGTTTAAAGCTTGCCGAAAAGCCTCAAACTTAGGTCGAGGTAGAGCCTTCATAAAAAGATCAAGATTCTGTACAACAACCAAAGCACTCTAACTATCAGTGAAGATGACGGTAGGAGCAATCTGATATGTATAGTGTCACCACAATGTAAATATCCTATGTCAAATTACAATTGACCCTTTATCTGATCATCATTAAAGAGTTTTCATATGTGTTGATTATGGTCAAAGAGTTCTTTTAGTGGTCAAAGAATTGACTACGGTCGAAGATACTTGACTCTGGTCGAGTAAGCCTAACTTCGATCGAGGAGACTTGGTTTATCGCCAAGAGGGTTAACTACGGTTAACCAAGATGTGCCAACTTCGGTTGGAGAGACTTGACTATAATTAAGGTGCCTCGACCCTTGGTCAAAGCCTCTTAATTATAATCAAGTATTAGAAACTCACTGTGCCCACCTGTGAGCCCCCGATTTGAGGGGACAAGGGGCAGTGAGAGGTAGGAGGGCTGGGGAAAGAGAGAGACTCACGCCGGCATCATAGGCAACCAGCACACGGGCTGGTTGCTGCCTGCAACAGCAGGAATATAAGGGGCCTTAGGCCTCACTTGGAGGCTTCTGCAGCTGCGCAGACTGGCTGCACAGGGCACCCTTAAATAGGGGCCTGTGGCAGGCCAAGTCGGCCCAACCCTGGTCGGTTTTCTAGGGCCCACCTGGTCGGCCACCAGACAAGGTACTGACCCTGCTGGTCGGTCAACTCAAGGGGCCTGGGCAGTGCCTATAAAAAGGCCCACTCCTTCATTGTTTCCAGCATCCAGTGCAAGACTGAAAGCCTCCTTCCAAGGCTGAGCTGTGCACTCAGTTCTGGAGCAGTTTGTGAGAGAGAGAGTCCTTCAGTATTTTCCAGCACTTTGCTGTATTTTGTATTGCTCCCTGTGAGCTGTTTTTTCTGCCCACCATCCAGTGCATGAATATACTCTCTCCATGTCAAAAAGTGAAGTATGATAGACGGAAGGCACCTGGCCTCCCGTGCCTCAGGCACCGTGGGAAAGTATTACAATGCTTCATTTTTTATTTGCCGAGATCAAAGTGCAAGGAATGATGGGATTTGGACCATCATTGATAGATTCAGCAAGCAAGCTCATTTCATTCCAGTTCGCCAAACCATAAAGGAAAATCATATGGCTAAGCTTTTCATGGCACAGATCTTTAAGCATCATGGTATGCCTAAGTCCATTGTCAGTGATCGAGATCCCAGTCTATTCTGGAGAGCTTTATTTGATAATATGGGGACGAAACTGAATTTTTCTTCTTCTTTCCATCCCCAGACAGATGGTCAAAGTGAAGTAGCGAATTCTACAGCATTGGATATGCTGAAATGCTACATGGGTGACCGAGGTTCAGACTGGGAAAAGTACCTACCATTGGTAGAGTTTGTTTACAATAATACAGTACACAGCTCTATAGGGAAAGCCCCCTTTGAGATCATCTATGGAAAGGTGATTCTGCCACCTATCCTAAGGACCAAGGATGAAATATCTGCAGCTGATCAGTTTGTGAGAGGCCTTCAGACAGCTTACAACCAAGTCCGGACGGCAATTGAAAGGTCTCAAGAGAAGCATAAAAGAGCTGCAGATAAGCATAGGAGACAATTAAATCTCAAGGAAGGGGATTGGATACTTTTAAAGTTCGAGAAAGCTAGGCTCCGCAAGTTTAAAGGCAAACAAAAAGTGTATGCAAAGTTATTTCCAGGTATTATGGCCCTTTCAGGGTTACAGAAAGAATAAATGAAGTTGCATACAGGTTGGCATTGCCAGAGCATTGGAGGATTCACAATGCATTCCATGTGAGTCTTCTAAAGATATTCCAGGGGCCAGAGCCAACAGAGCCAATATTAGAGGATCCACCAAAAGTGGATGAGCTGGAAGAGGTCCTTTAGCCAGAGCAAATTGTGTACCATACTGTACGCAAAGGCCCTCAAGGCAAGCAGTTTTACAAATATATTGTAAAATTCAAGAATTAGATGCCACGTGGATGGATGAAGACATGTCGTCCGATCATCCACAACTTTTGGATGTTTACAAGGAAGCTTTTCAGTTGAGGTCAACCGAATAGAAGCCGAGGGGATGTCACCACAATGTAAATATCCTGAGTCAAAGTACAATTGACCATTTATCTGATCATAATTAAAGAGTTTTCATATGTGTTAATTATGGTCAAAGAATTAACTACGGTCAAAGATACTTGACTCTGGTCAAGTAAGCCCGACTTCAGTGGGGAAGACTTGGTTTATTGTCAAGAGCCTCTTAATTATAATCAAGGGCGCTGACTTCGATCAACCAGAGAATAAATATATTTTTTTATATTTGTTATGTATGCACATGTGTTCAGTGGGGACGCCCACCGTGACTAGAATTAGTCCACAGTGTGTTAGTTGCATGCAAAGCGCTAACAATTAATGGGTACCATGGCGGTGCGCTTTAATTAATTATTGCAGGTACTAGGAAGAGTTATTTTGCTATAGGCCATCTTCTTTCAGTTCTAGTGATGCCCTATAGGCCCTAGTATGTGCCTTGTAGGCATTGGTATAGGCACTTAGTTTATTGTGTGCCTTTTATGCCACATAGGACACTTAGTCCTATGTGACACCTAGGACACTTAGTCCTAGGTCTAGGTACAAGTACTATGTACTTTGTTTTCACACACTACTCAAGTTGACGTGACGGCTGCTATCTTCGACTCTCTCTCTCTCGTTAATCGATCCTATAGTGGTATCAGAGCTACGGTTGCCTCGTCTTCTCCCCCCGGATTTGTACCAACGCTCCTCCATCCGTACAATCCATACGACTGTACGAACGATCGTACTTACAACTGTACACATCCGTATCTACATCACCATATAGCCGTACAACAGGTGTCGTACCCATTTCGTACTGCTCTCCGTACCTACACTGTACTTGCACCGTACACTGCACCTGTTCCGTACAAGTATCTGCAAAGCATCTGCTCCGTACATTGTGTCCCGTACACTGTGCCTCGTTGTACACCCTCCGTACAACCGCACAGAAGGTTCCGTACCTACACTCCGTACAATCGTCGTACCTATATCCGTACCGTGCTTCCGTACACCGTACAGCTTAGTACCTGCATCCGTACAATTGTACTTACTTCGAGATCTCCATACAGGTTTTGCACGTGCGAAGTCATGTTTAGAACAATCTCAAAATTTGGGGCTTTTGAGGACTTTTGCTATCCTTATCTTCCTTCTACTGCTTGAAATCTTTTCAAGCCATTTCAACAAATTGGAAAGCCTACATCTTGAGGTCTATATTTTGGGACAGGTGCACCTTTGCAGTCAATTTGTGGACAGCAAGTCCTGATTTTGCAGTTGCAAGCCTTGAGGCTATTTTTTGGGATTTGGTCTGCAATTTCTCGTTTGATTGCAATACATTGGGTCAGATTGGAGAACAATGAGTAACATTTGCACGACATTGAGTCAGATTTTCAGACATTGAGTCTTTTCTGCGGGACATTGAGTCAGATTCTCATACATTGGGTCACATTTGCAAAAATCTCAGCAAAATTTGGGGCTTTTCTGCATTTGCCCTCTTTATGGCCTATTTGCCCTCATTAAATTGGGCTTTTGCCAGATTTGCTGTTTTTGCAGTGAACATTGCCTGACACAGTCACATTTGGGTAAGATCTGCATTTGCCCTTTGATTTGGGTTGGAAATTTGCAGAATATTTATTTGCAAATATTTGCTGTCATTTTTGGACAGCCAGCTCTTTGCAGTGATAGCCTTGAGGCTTTTGGGTTTTCAAGTCTTTTTCAGGGTATCATATTTGCAATGGCTTGGAACAATCAAGATCTATTTGGCATTCTTCGTGAAGATGATAAGTTGGATGGCACCAACTATCCGATGTGGTCTTATCTCATGAAACATATTCTTGTTGCAAAGCATTTGTGGAATATTGTTTCTGGGGTTGATCTGAGGCCAGCCAGCTAGGTCAGATCATCCAACCAAGGCGGCCCAGTCGGCTTGACTACATAGCGGACCAGCAGGTGCCCCCCACAGCCTATAAATAAATGGGGGCTATTCTCCAGTATTGTTAATCCAGTTTTCTCCACTGAATAAAGCAGAAGTTCCAGCAAGTTTCTGTTACATTCTCCAGCATGTTTCCTGCACCCTCTGTTCGCATCTATTTCACTGCATATTCTGACGTGGTACCAGAGCACAAGGTAGTTTGAAGCCTTGGCCACAAAGAGAGCAAACAGGACTGTAGGCATTTGCTGCTGATCGGAGCAGGGTTCAGGCTCTACGGGACATGGAGAAGCAGCCAGAACGCGGCATCACTGCTGGACAGCCACCTTGCACAGAGCAGCAGCCTCTTATTCATTTTTAACCCCACCCACCCTCCAGACAAATTTACCTCCCCGATGGCAGATTTGCCTGTAAAGATACCCATCCTTCATACATTCCCGGTGGTCTGACAGTTGGACAAGAGAAACTACGGCATTTGGAAGGTAATGACGGAGTCTGTTTTGCAGTCTTATGACTTGGCTGATTCAAGGCCATATTTGGAGGAGGAGGGCCTTCCCTTGACAGTCCAGGAGCGGAAAACCCTAGCACACTTGTGGAATCATGTAAATGCCCATGTACGCTCCTCCATCAATTGCACACCCCAAGTGATCAACCACATGAAACACATGACACTGGCCAAAGGGATGTGCGAGCATTTGGCCCTCCTGTACAAGAGGAGTTTCACACATGAAAAGAGTCCCCTTGGAAGTGCAAATCCTTAGCAGAACCACATGAAGTGTACCGATTACTGAGCTGCAACTGTGAAGACCCCCATCTTTTGTGCACTTGGAAATCATGGACACCGGAACTTATCTTCTTCGAGCGGAAGTGGTTGGTCTCACAGTTGGGGATATTCAGGAGTGGATTCTAGACAGTGGCATTTCCAGGCACATGACTCCTTCCAGAGAGATCTTCCAAGATCTTCAGTCAGTAAAAGGTTGTTCTCAACCACGTGAATTCACTGACAAATTCCCTCTCATCTGCTCTTCCTGCAACAAGAGTCCCACCTCCTGAAAGGTGAAAGGGTGGTGACGATTCCCCCTCGTAACAAGTTGAGCGACGCACGAAAAGAAAGATATGAGTCCAATAGAAAGTTCAATGTAGTGGAAACAAGCTGTGCATCTAGAATGACTACATCAATATTCAGGAGTTAATCAGACAAGTCCTGAATCTTTGCAACATGATCTGTCATAGAATCTCCTTCCTTCATGTGCACCAAATCAAGCTCTCTTCTCAAAAATGATACTCTTGCCTCATGACGAGCCAGATACATAGCTTCCATAATATCCCAAGCACGATTTGAAGTCTGGCAGGACCGAATATGAGGTATAATTTACCTCCACTGAAAGTGAGATCAAAGAAAAGGCATGTCGGTCGCATTTATCCCATCTCCTCTTCTCGGGAGTGTGACCTGCAAGTGCTTGTGCTTGTACTTGTTGCCCACGCCCTCTTGCATTCCAACACAGTCCTCTTGTATTCTCCTACACGCTTCCTACTCTCTCTCTCTCTTCGCATCTATTCCTCTATATCTTCTGACATCCTCTTCTAGAAGAGGTTTGTGCTCCATTCGCGTCAGGGGAGGCCATGGGGACGAAAGAAGGGAGGGAGGAGTACGTGGATAAATGCCGTCACCCATGCATCCTAGCTTCTTGACCCGAAGCGACAAGAAACTGGAAGCAGCAACGTGGGCAAGTTGAGCTCAAGGAACATGGAAAACGCTACCTGAGGCATCACCTAGAACGCCTCATCCCCCAAGGGCAATCATGGGCAAAGTGTCCATCTTGCCTACAAATGAAGCAATGACCTAGTAAGCTAAAACTATGCCACAAGCTAGATAGGCGAGCAAATTGAGGAATGGGCAACAATGGCTTTAAATGTTGACGGACAGAGGATAAAAGCAAGTCGTAAACATAGGTTGCATGAGTAGCAAAGCACTACTAGACCAAGCATGCTTAGCTTCGCATGCATACCAAGAGTTTACTTTTATTTTTGTAGGCACTCCACAAAAAGTATATAAAATTTACTTTTGGGACCAAAGTTGGTAGTCACCAAAGGAAAGACAAATGTACAAGTACTAGCGGGTATATGTGTGCTTGCATGCACACACAAGCCACCTTGCATGGACACATGCATACCAACATGCACACTTGCATGCAACCACCAGAAGCCTCCATTTAGGCACCAAAGCAATTGATTGTTTGTCAAATGAAGGCATACACTAGCGACTACTAAGAATCTTGACTTTGTTTGACGCACAAGACATGTAACCTAGAAAAGCAATCAACGACGGTCACTCGATGAAGCGGTTGCCACCACATCCCACAACGTGTAGGCTACTACATCAACACCCAGCTATAGATCCTCGTAAGAGCCACGCCCAAGCTAGAGGTTAGGCGAACACAAGCCAACACTCTCCCAGTGAAACTACGCTCCCATAACAAGCAGCCCCATTTGCCACAAATGTCTTCAAGGAGACATAGTCCTGACAGGCTCTAGGGTATTCTCGAGAGGTTCCACTCCCAAGAATGTCCCAAATGAGCTAAGGCACACACGTATAGGCATAGAGTGTCCTATGTGTCTCAACCCTAACTATACCAATGGTACATCATGTCCTAATTGTCCCAAGGTTAGGTTACGTACTCTAGGTTGGCCTAACCTCCTTAACACTAGCCACATTATGTCCAAACATGGACATAGCACACATTACCCCTGAGAAGCTCCATGTTGGGCTTGAACGTAGGGTGAAACCATTCATCTGACCATAGCTATCTCTGGCTGCTCTAATGAATCCCCTAGTGGCTGCATCATGCATGAGTCACTGCAATCATCATCGGAAAAAACAATCGAGTTGACATCCCTAGGCCTCTTCCCTCCGACATTTTAACTTCTCTTGATCATCACCACTACATGTTCAAAGACTCTTTACCTTTGCCTTGATGACTCCCATCTCATTCTAAACTCCACCCATTGCTGCTCATCTTTAGCACTTCTTGAGTTAAAAATTCTAGAGAGCTCTTTAAATCAAAACTTGAAGATGCAGCAAATGGGATGGAGGTTACATTATCTAGCATCGAAAGGGATAGTCAAGAATACCCTAGGGCTGAGACGTTGGGATAGCAGGAAATGAATGGCTAGTAACTCGGGATATAGGTGAATGGCTAGTAACTCGGGATATAGGTAGAGCAATAAGAGTACATCTCAATGAAGTTTGATGACTGTGGGTCTCTCATAAAGATGAGAAGAAGGTGAAGCAGGTCTTGGCCCTGTTGCATGTGTACGTCAAAGCATCACTTACCCAACTTTGGTGGTTGTCCATGATCACCAACCTTGTTCAGCGTGAATCATTATGTGTTGAATGTGAATCCTTATGTCTTGAGTGTGTATCCTCCTTGTTTGCTTTGTGATAAACATAGGTATAACATTTGATTTTTTTCTCTTAAATAGAAAAAGTTATGGTATTAGTTTTGCATTGGAAGGTTTAGCATGGAGTTTTGGATTGTTGTCACGTTAGTGTTCTCCTTATAATAATATGAGCTTGTTGTGTGATTGTTGTCAAGTACTCTACATATTCCAATTCTTTCTGCATAAAAAAATAAGTCAATGTAGCCTTAGGTATCAAATTGCATGGTGCAAGTCTCACCTACCTAAGTGACAAAAAACATTTAGCCTGTGGGGAGGAAAATCATCCACACTTCCAATCTTGGGGACAAAGCCAGACAACAACCCATTTACTCCATGGAGAGGAGTCATCCAATTGTCCACCTTCCACTTAAGTGGGTATGATGGTTGTGGGGAATTGAACCTCCGAAGACATTACCTATTTGCATGCGCATAGGCTCCATTACCACTAGACTACTGTCTATCTAGATGAATCCATGAACGCTACGCTACTACTTGAACCAAAGCTATTTTTTGGATGTCCTCAAATACAAACCGCTGACGAGGAAGAAAAAAGAAAAATAGTTTTCAAGCACAACTTAGGCTTCTCTTTGCAAGGTTTCATTTTCTAACAGAAGATAGTAACATGCATCAGTTGTGCCATTAGATGCACTCAGATCCACACCAAACAGTGTGAGGGAGGGGGATTCTAGAGACAGGTCATAACTTGTTTTAGGTCATCTATGGCATGTTTTGGTCTCTAAGAAAGAAATCATCATTCAGCGCTCTCACTGCTGCTGACTGCAAAAACTTGTCTCTTCATAGGCAGGGGCAATCAACAACCACATCATGGTTCGCCAAAAACATAAAAAATATGTTGAGGTTCTCATGGTCAATACAGGTTTCTTGGCAGTCTATAGCATGCACAAATGACGAACGTCCTTGCTAACGGACGAGTACTAAATGCCTATTGATCCTTTAATAGTTCAACGATTAGTAAGGCTCAAGAAAACTAGAATCCTCAGTCAGAAAAGCTTAAAGAGCGAGTTGCGGCTATGCACAGATCAAAAAATGTCCTTAAAAATTTTCCGAAAGGCCCTACACAATGTGACGACACGGGGGGGATTGCAGTACGCCGGATTTGAGGAAAAAGACCTACAACCAAAGAGAGATTTACGCAAGCTTTACTTCTGATTCGATGTTTGTCTTTTGGACCTACGAACATTAAGTAGTCCATACTCCAAGTTTGACAAAAACGGAAACCCAGCCTTCAACTAATCCTGTACCGAAAGGACTGCAACGGCTCGGAAAAGAAAATAATACGTACTCGGCGAGGTACTTCCTTATTGGGGCAGTGCGCTCGCTCTGCAATTCCATCAAATGGGGAACAAACTCCGCTAGCAGCGTGGGATCCCGGTAGAGAACGATCTCCTTCATGCGTTTAAGCATGTCCGTCTTGGCAGAAGTATCGCCCTGCATTTTGGCGTCGTTGAGGAGCGCAACGGCCTGCTCTCTGAGACCACCTGTAGCCATGATGCCCACCATTTCCATTCTACAGCTTGGAGCAGGAACTAAAGCGCGGTGCTACAGTTTAGAATTGCCATCACCACGCCCCACTGCCGCGGAAATCTACGCACTGATACAACCCTGGATGGAGTCTTATGCTGAGCTCCTTTTGTCTGCGGCGTGTTTGCTTCGGCGATGCCCTAGCTAGCAACCTAAACCCTAGGCCATGTTGCAGAGAGTCTGCTTCTGAGAGTTAAGCCTTCCCGTGAAACAAACTTACATAAGCGGGTTCTTCAATGTGAGAGAGAACCCTAGTCCACATCGCAGGGAGTAAGAGACAGTGAAGCTCGCGAGACTTTCGTCAATGGCGTCCTGCGGTAGAAAACCCTAGTTCACGTCGAGGAGAAGTCCTCTGTTGTGTGTTGGCGAAGAAAAGGAGAGGAAGAAGAAGAAGAAGCTGTAAGCCCTCTCAATTACAAGCAACATAACCATCCAACCCCAACCTTACTCCCCCCCCATTGCTCTGATGTGGCACCCAATCCAATCGAGTCTGGACTCCGACTCTTCCCTGAAGATTAAGACTAGGCCGCCGCACCGTGGTCTCCACATGGATGCACAATCTTGCCCCATGGTGTGCTAGTTTGTAAACACCCTTAGCATCATTTGATACTTTACCAATGCTGATGTGGCATCCATAGTCATACCCTCTACTCGCTAGTGAAAATTAACCTCCTCACACGCACGCATTCAGCTATTTCTATTCGCCCCAAATGAAGTAATAGAGTGGAAGAATCCCTTGGCAAAGAAGACCTTTCTTCTTGCCGCTCTTTTGCATCGCTCCAATATTATATTTGTTATGATTTGTGGAGACGCTACTATTGTGCCGGTCACATAAGTTCTCCAATCATCCAAGAACCTACAAAATTGTCAACGATTAAGGGAGAATGTCTTTTCTCCAGGTCATGTCTGCAACATTCTAATTTCTATCTGTCCACATAGCACTCTTTCTGTGATGACACGTTCTCTAACTCAATATGCTTTGTCCTTCAGTGACATGTAGGATTCTTCGGTAATGCTTGAGCTCATTGATTACCACAATATATTGTTGTTAGTTTTGTGTAACTAAAGTGACTACTTCTGATAAAAAAACTCTGACGTCGATAAGCTTAATCCGTGAGTCATATACTTGGTAACACGTGTAAATTGATTGGTTTGTGTCATCAAAATAATTTGTTTTTCACAAAAGTCTTGTCATCTATAGAGCTTCATACGCTCTTGTTATTAGAGCTCTATAATTTGTTTATGTTGATGATAGACAAATAGCTCCTCGAGCAGGCTGATCTTCGAGTCTTCTAATCACCTTGATAATCACTATCACATTAAGCATGTAATTCAATGTGACCAAGAATTGTGTCAACAAACATCGACTCTGGTGATTGTCAAATATTTTACGCTTCCATGGTGATGCTCTTCAGGTTCACAAACACTCCTATGACATTCCAAACGTTAATGATCACGGCCTTTAAGGAATATCTAAGGGATTTCCTAGAGGTTTTCCTAGATGACTTGTGTGTTCACTCCAATTGGGATGATCACCTCAAGTATATGACACTTGTGTTCAAAAGATGCCATCTCTACCGGATCTCCCTCAATCCCTTGAAATGCCAATTCTGGGTGAAACACAGGGTTATACTTGGACACGTAGTGTCCAAGAATGGAATCTCCATGGATTATAATAGCATCAAACTTATCCTAGAATTACCCCCGTCCACCAACGCAAAGGGCGTACAAAGGCTTATTGGGCACATAGGCTACTATTTGTAGTATCTTTGTCATTGTTGGCTTGCCTTCATCATTTTCTAAGTTGGAGTCATTGCAATCATGCAATCTTTTTCTATTTTTGGCATTGTTGCATATGAAACTTTTTAGGTAGATTGTCCACGTACTTGTGTCGACTCACAATTGTGATGTTTGCACCCCTCCAAATTTTAATGCCAAGAGTTTCCACTTTGTGATGAAGTTGCCGGTACTTCTTATCACTATCAAATCATCTACATACAAAGCATAATGGTAATGTCTTCCCCATGATCTTTGTAATAAAGCATAAGATTTACTTAGGATTTTGTATAACCAAAAGCAATAAAATATTTTGGAATTCTTGTACACTAGCTTTTGGGTGCTTGCTTCAAGCAGGATAGACCTTTTTTCAATCTACATACTTCCCTTTCTTTGCCTTTTTCCACATAACCTTTCAGCTATTGTATATATACTTCTTTCTCTAAGTATCTTTCCATGATTGCATTCTTAATATCTAATTGATACATATTCCATTTGCTAATTGTTGCCAATAACACCAAACATCCATAGGGGCCATTTTTAGTAGTATGCAATATTTTTCCTCATAGTCTTTCTCATATTATTATGCAAAAGGTTTTGCAACAAGCCTGTGTTTGAATCTTTTTAGTGATGATACCATGTCAACTAACCCATTCATTTCCTTATACTACTAATAAGGATGTGGTTTCCATGTACTGTTCCTGTACAATGCAATCATTTCTTCATTCATATATGTTTGTTATTTTAGTAAAACATGGCATCTAACAAAGCTAACAACATAATGGTTATTGTCTTTACTTATGGTCAAGGAACTAAGCCTTCAATAATTTGCACCTAAGATTTGCATAAGGCTTATGCAAGAAGCAGCAACAACTTCAAATAATGAATGGGAAACATGGCTAAATGAAATGCTATCTCAAAAGCCATCATGAAATGCATGCTCAAAAGCCATGTTATTATCAACTGCCAATGCAATTTGCAACATATGATGAAATCACTTCAACATATTATGACATGTCAACCCTAACACTACAAGATAACTTTTTAAAAATTTACAAGGGATTGATGATTTGGGATTTCAATTTGGAAACATGCCTAGATGAAATGCTAGCTCAAAATCCATGAAATTATCAGCTTGCCAATGCAATTTGCAACATATGATGAAATCGCTTCAACATATTATAATATATCAACCTTGACACTATAAGAAATTAGGGAAATCTGAAAAAGGGATTTACAAAGAATTAGTGATTTGGGATTTCGATTTGTCTACAACGCAAAAATTGTATTTTATGGATCTGGTTCTAATCAATCCAAAAGACATGAAGTTGAGCAAAAAGCTTGCTTCATCTAACAAGCCCAATTCAAAAATGATATACAAAGCTACTAGCAAATGCAAATGCAATGCCAAAAGACTTATTGCTTCAATCAAGTAGTGAATTGCATGACGATATCAATGAAAGCTGAAAGATTATACATACTTTGTGCAATGCTGGTCGATATCATAGTTAAAGGGTGACACAAATTTCAAAGCAACCACTATTTACAAACACCCCAATGCTCATCTAGTTCAAAGATTAAGAGCAAGCATGAACAAAGGTGCATTCATGACTACAAATCAGTACCATAATGACCCCTCTTTCGACAAGGATGCCAAAATAAATAAATTGAAAACGTGTTGGCAAACCAGGTGCACCTCGTATGTCATCAAAGGCTTACATGACAACACTTCGTTTTAAAAGAATGTTTTTTATTTTTTGGCCTACCGTAAGGTAGCCTTAGTGAAGGTTCAACTTTCACAAGTCAAAATAATTTCTAGCATTTTTCATATGTGTTTTTTTTCGAAATTCTTTGATTGGTTGGTGTGTTGACTTTAGAGCATCTCTTTCAAATTTGGGTGTGCTTTTTTGGAAGTGCATTCATTCCTTCTCTCTCCTCTTCCATGTTTTTGGGTGTGCATTCATTCCCTCTCTCTCCTCTCCCTCTCTCACTTTGGGCAGGATTCACCTTTTTCTCCCCCCCCCTCTCTCTCTCTCTCTCTTCTCCTTCTTCTCTCTCTCTCTTCTTCTTTTTCTCTCTCTTTTTGTAGGCCACATGAATGAAATTCATCTTGTTTTGAATGGCATTTTATAACAACGCCCCCAACAATGTTCTTGTTTCTTGAGTATGTAGGTGCCTGGGTGTGGATTTCTTTTCTCCTCATGCGGTTTGCAAGTGTTCTATGCTATCTTCTCTAGACCATCTCATCGCTCTCTCTCTCTCTCTCTCCCTCCATGATGAGACCATTTATGATGACATCATAGAGCTTTCTGAACAGGGGGACACTCTCCTCCCTGGTGACTTCAATACACGTACTGGGAATAGACAGGTTGGCCTACTAGATTTTGATGAGAATGCCCTTGTAGTAGCGAAGATGGATGCAATAGAGCTAGGGATCATGAGGCGTAGTCAGAAGATGCAGATGCACCAGTGATAGCATATGGGAGGCATCTACTCGAGATGGGAGCTATCCATGACTTGATCATATATAGTGGGCTTTAGAGATGGCCATCATCTGGTGGGCTCACTTGTTTCCCACATGGCGGGGGAGAAGTACAATGGACTATCTATTGGGTCCACTAGCCTTCGCCCCACAGATACACGATTTTATTGTGCCTCCTCCTCCACTCGGGGCAGACCACTCATACCTTGCCTTTTGTATGTCAGCCGCCATGCCATCCATGAGGGGGCCCTCCCGCCACCCACCCATGTCCAGATCCATTTGATTATGCTCTTGATTCGATGTACATGAACCACCTAGCTGCTGAGTTCCCAGTCCTACTTAGAGAGGGCATGGACCTCGCACATGCATCAAATACCCTTGTCTCAGTGATACATGATGTTGCCACTAGATCCTTTCCCATGACTCGATTTGCACATGTCCCAAATGGAAAGATGCCCCAGAACCCCTAGTTTGACAATGAGTGCAAAAAGATGAGAGCCCACATCACATGTGAGCAAGCACTGGGGCATTTGACTTCACTAGAGGCACAACAGATCTCATGCCAAGTGACATGACGTAAGAAGCATGCTTTCCTCATACACAAGATGGATGAGGTGATCGGATCCTTTCACGGAGGAGATCTTACTGTGGGATGGGGGCTCTTGTCAGTGGGGAAGTCGCTCATCCCCATCACGTTGAATATATATGCATGCTCTCTCTATGATGTCCCGGGTCAGGCACCACCTGATATGTCCTCTATGCCCATACCCACTACTTGTCACTTGTTTACTACACAGAATGTATGGGCTGCTCTTCTTCAGCTTCATAACTGAACATCACTAGATCGTGAGGGACTACGCACTGAGCACTTTGCACATGGACAGGAGGTCTTGACCCCGATCCTAGCATAGTTATTCAACCATGCTGTATGCTATGGCTTCTTGCCTACTTGGAGTATCACCACCATAGTACCGATACATAAGGCAGGTGATTCCAGGGACAATGGGAATTATTGCACTCTTATGATTGGCCACACTCTAGCTAAATATATATGGGTCAGTACTAGAGAGGGAGATTAGCAGCCACACAGAGGGTCACGTGCAACAGGCTTTTGGACGGGTAGGTTTTTAGAGACAACATTCGACCCTGGATCACATTTTCACCTTGAGGGCTATCATTGAGAAGACAAAGTCGAGGCATCAGAAAGTCTATAATTGCTTTGTAGACTTCCGTAAGGCATTTGATATTGTCCCACATTCTCGCCTAATCAGGAGGTTAGAGGAGTTGTAGCTTCTAGAGATCATCATCTGAGGGGTCATGAGTTTATATGAGTCTATCAGAGGGAGGGCATGTGCCCTAGAAGGTCTATTAGAAACTATCGAAGTGAAACAAGTCTACCCCCTTTCACTGACTCTCTTTGGGCTCTATATCGATGAGATCACTTCCTTTGTGGACCACCTAGGTGGAGAGGGTTCACTCCTGGCTGATCTAATGGTGCAGAGATTGTTGTATGTAGACGACACATCCTCAATTGAGGGATTGCAGAAACGTCTAGAGGCTCTAGAGATGTTCTGCAGAGAGAGAGACTTGATAGATAACCTTGAGAAAACCAAGGTTATGATCTTCAACACCTCCCGAATAGTATCTCATCGCCATAGCATCACATACCGAGATGAGCCAGTCATGGGAGAAAACCTTCTTTGTGGGCTATGTTCCATACTATCAACAAATTTGGTCCTATGAATCTCCATGATGTGTTATAGAATTCAAAGCCCAACCATCTTCTCCTAGAGTGTTACCATGCTTCATATGCATAATACTTCTATTAGCTCCTTCAATGTCGAAGGGGCATCCTTAATAGATGATTCATACTCACAGAGTTTTCCTTTTGAAAGAGCTTCAAAGACCTTGATTGTCAATTATCTTATGATACATTTCTTCATTTTAAAAATAGCAAAAGTAATGTGGATGGCTATGACCTTTCAAATCATCGCAGCCTTTTGTGGAAAAGGTTGAATAACTCTACTCCAATTATACATTCTTTAACATTTGTACTTTTCTCATGGCTGCCAATTTGCCTATCTATTGTCGCCATGTCCATGCATTTAGCTCTCTTGAGATTGTGCCAAAAACCTAATTGATATCATGTGTATGCCCAAAATACAAAAATCCTACTTTAATTTCATTGAAGATTTGATGGCAATTAGCATCGAGCAAAATGTCAATATGAATACATTCTTATTCTCCCACACCAGTAGCTAATTACCTATATTCTCAAAATTGGTGGTAGGTAACCTTTTGTTGCATGTAGATTGTGAATTGCATGCATAATGGATGTTATAACTTTATTACTATCATGACGATGCAAGGAGTAAATCCATATGTTTGAAAAGAGCTTAAATCCATGCACTAACACCCCACATAACTGTGTCTTCATTTTTTTTTCCCTTATAGCTTAGGAGTGGTGACAAAAAAGCAAGGCAATGTTGTTGTATTTTGGTCCAAACCATCTACAAAATAAGGCACTTGTACTTCTTTGGATATGAAATAACTTGCTCCTTTGAAAATGCATATTTTCATCTCACATGAGCAATTCCATGATGATACTTGCACTTCCTTTTAAATCATCACATTCATTGCATTTGGCATTTTTGTCATTTTGGAATGTTAACATGCGTAAAGTTCTTTTGCCAAAGAGTATATAATTATAAAAAGAAGCCACAACATGCCCTCTTTCACTTAATTTCTCTTCAATAGAGTCAAAATTTTTCTTTAAGCCCATTGGAAGGTGCTTTTCAATGACTTCTTCACTGTTAGGAATTTTATGAGACAAATAGGATTGAGATAAAGCATTTCCCTCTATGTAATCATTCAAAGGTGCTTCTTTCCTTAAAGTTGTGCTCCTTATTTTGGACTTCCCTATGTTTCCCTGGCACTTCTTATTTTTGTGACTCTTTGTAGGAGCAGCTCTTCACTAACCTTTTTATTTTTGATTAACCTAAAGTATTCTTTGGTTGGCCTGCCTATTTTTCCTTCCCACCAGCCCCTTTAATAATCTAGCCTAGAGAAGCTTATGCTCTTCTTGAACTTTAACTTGTCGCTTTAACCAGATCAGCCGAGTTTAAGCATACAATAAGCCCATTTATGTCTTAGTTGTCATTGTATTCGGATGCTTTTTTAATTGTCAAGCATACAAAACAATTGATATTTTTAGGTGACAGAGATGTACTAGTCATTTATCAGCTAGGAGAAATTTGCGAGGTAAGCAAGCATGAATATACCTTCATATATTTTTGGCTTATTTTATATTCACATATTGTTTGGTTTTCCTACATTCATTTTGACTAAACTGCAAGCATGTACACTGTACAGGTGGGCAATTTCAAAAGAATTAAATCAATTGGAGTTTTTGAAAAAGAGGCTGGAGTGTATAGAGCTCTTTTGTTTGATAATGAAAGAATTTTCAACCAATTTTCTCAATATACAAGAGTGCATACTAGTGCATCTTGTCACTGAGATGTCACTTGTAGGCACTGTTACTTGTCAAAAGATTTTATTTATGAGATATTTATGAAAGTTATCAAGGTATCTATTTGTCAAAGAGAATGAACGAAAGGGTCTATGGCACAATGATGCCTTGTTTTCATAAGTCTCTATTTTATGTCACTGAATATCTAATAAACATAGATCTTGAATCTCCAAAAATATGGAATGATGAGGATGATTAGAAGATAAGTTGCGAGGCAAAGGAAAGAAATAAAATATCTCATACAACTTGCGATTATATTTTGACGTTTCATCTCATTCATACTCATCATGACTGTCATCATCAAAAGTTGACATTAATGTTCACAAAGTCATCCATCATGATGATCACCTATGCCGGAGTTTTGGAAATACATCTCCTAGGATGATTTACATGTATCACACGTCACCATTTCTCATCAATTACATCCTCATTGAAAAATGCTTGCTGACAATGCTCAAGAAACACAAACGGTTAATTAGATGAGCAAAGCAATCTTGAAGAATCAATAGCATAAAAACACTTTCTAACTATTGCATTAGGACCCTTGTAATCACTTGGAACTATCATGCTTTGAGTGGCACAATCTTGAAAAGTAGATAATTCAATTCAATTATTTGCTCCAATACTCTAACATAATTTTATCTCATTGTGGATTATATTTTTCATCTCTTATGCTTGCACAACTTTATAGCTGAAACAATGCATGGTAAGCTATTGCAGATCTATCCTATAAATGTGAAAGTAATGACCATAGGCCTACATAGCACCATAGATATGTGCCTATAATAGTACAAAGATACAATCTGATTCAAATTCTTGTGAATGCAAGCTCTAAGATGGAATATAAATAAATTTAAGATGCATAAAGAAGAAATTTCACTTACATGCCAATCACATCCAAGTAATATCTCCCATTCTTAAAAAGTAACATGAAATCCATTAGACCATTCCTTGCTATAGAAGCTTGAGAATAGTCTAGAGAACACTTTTTTGGAAGCATCTCTAACCCTAAAGGATAGCTTACTTGCTTTCGACCCCTTCTACTTTGTTTAAGCCCTTTTCTCTCCTACAACCTAGTTTCCTTCTCATTTTGATAGATCTCTAGCCATTTTTTCATATTCTCTGAATTATATAACATGAATCCCGCCAATGTTTATGCCATTCAACAACAAGGAGGAGATCATGTACATGAAAGTGAGGATTTGATATATAAGAATGATGCTGATGATATTGATAATGAGGCAAATGGTGAAATTATTGATGAGAGTGAAAATGTTATGGCACCCGAGATAAAACTTTCAAAAATTGAAAAGCTTGAAATGCTACTAGATGAGGTTGAGGATGTTTGAGATGTGATGCATTTTTTATGTTAAGAGAGTCACTTAATTACATTTTCATTTGTTGATTTTTCAGCTTCATTACTAACACTTTTATCCAGGATGGCTACCTTGTAGACTGGCAATTTGTGGCTACACTTGGGGCTCAACTCTCCATAAGTCACAATCATTTGATGTTAAAGAGATGTTAAAGGAAACTTTCTTATGGAGTGACATGATAGATGTATGTTTCTATATATAATCATGAATGTTTTTCAACATGCCTTTGAAAACTATGTCGAATGGAATCTATTTGGTAGAAAAGAGGATACTTGGACGCCTAACTTACAAATGAATGCATGTAGTCAACATTTTAAATTGGAGTATCAGGAAATTCCTTTTTTAGATTCTAGTTTAGCTAGTGAAGCTCTATAAACAAGGCATAGATGGAGTACCTTGCAAATGGGTGCTATCCCATGAGAAAGCAATAGTGTTGATCGAGGCACATTTAGGTCTCATTGGCGGCCACTTTGGTACCAAGTTGATGGCTAGAAAGGTCCTAAAAAATGGGTTATAATGGAATACCTTGTTTCATGATGCTCACTAACTTTGCACCAAATGCAATGTATGCCAAAGTGTAGGAAAGAGTTTGCCTCAACACCACGTGCAACTACAACTAAGATTCTCAAGGTGATCAGGCTTGGGTAGCCACTTGCCCTTTCTCCCTCTTCATTAAGCTAGCCTTCACCATCCAAGCCACAAAGTCTTCAGAGGATGTTAGTATTAGTGATATATACCCCAAGTGAGAACCGAGATTTAAAAATAGTACTTCGAGGAGAGAGTCCCATGGATGTCCCCCTTCCACCCAATTCAATAGGTAGAACACTTCGAAATAGCATCATACATCATCATTTAGCAATAGTATCACTTCTATGAAGATTGCATACTTGCCACTTGAACAAGCCAATAGCCTAGAGCCAACCCCATAGGAAGTGCCTCAATAATTGGAATAGCATGTAGAGACAATACCCCATCTAGCTTCCATTTGATGTACCACTTGACCTATTATACTTTTCACTAGCGGGTTGGACACATGGTTTAATACAAGAAATCTAAAATAAACTTTGCAAGGCCAACTGCATAGTAAGAATGGTTGACCACCTACATCACTCAACTTCAAATGCCACCATCACCCACTTCACTGGGATCAAAGCTAAGCAATAGAAAGTAAAGTTTGAGCACTAGGTAACCGAGCCTAGTAAATTGATGTCAAGTCCTTGAGGATCGCACCCCTCAAGCAACACCATGAGTCTGATCACTTTGCATGCCTACCCAAGCCTGATCACCTTGAGAATCCAAGAAACCAACCCGATTCCATGCTAAGTTTTGAAGGTGATCCCCTTCTCCTAGGCATGGAACTGCTCCTTCTCAAAGCATTGCCACTTCCTAGAGTCAACTCCAAGCCATCTCAACCTAAGAGACCATTCAAAGCTAACACATCTGCTTCCATTGGCTACCATCAGCACAATGGCTTCTTAGACCAAGGGACTACTACCAAATGCAAGCCTATATGATAAGAGGGCCGAAGCCTTTGATGATAAGTAAAGTCTATAGCTTAGTGGGTATGAGATAAATACAAGAATGACTAATATGCTACACAAATCTAAGTTGATCAAGCTGCTATAATAGCTAGAAAACGAATTAGCTAGCACATGCACACACACACACACGCACACATGCACGCACATTGAGTCCCAATCCTATAACTCACTGAGTCCCTATCCATGTGGATTCACTTGTTGGTGTGCAAGGGCCCATAAGAAAAAATTTCTAAGGCCCATGCTTAGCATAAGCCATACAAGTCCAAGTCACACACTTAGGGATCATCCATCTGAACATTGTTTACATGATTGAGTAGAGGAAGGAAGAATGGCATATCCACTCAGATGCTACCATGGAAATCAATGTGCTCTATCCTTGGCTCCCTAAGCTCACCTATGTGGATGCGGATCGCCCCCCCCCTTTTCCTCATGTTTGAACCTAGTGTCCCTCCATGACCTCGTCCTAAATAGATGACCACAAATATCTTGTATTCAAGGGTGATCCCTAGCAACTACTAATGGCAAGATTAGAACCCCCTTTTAGACTAGCAAGAGTGTTATCTTGGTGCCCCTCACTAGCAACCTTGGATAGAGCCTTGCTAGCTAAGATCCCATGCTTGTTTTATGGCTAGTTCATGCCTCATCCCCTTTTGCCTACTAGCAACTCAAGGAATCCTTCTACCCTTTCTTCTACTAGCTCACGCCCACCATCGAACACCGAGTTCCCTCCAAGATTTGGACCATGAGGATTCGTCTAAAAGGCTAGGTATTTTTTCCTAGAGGCCAACTTTGACTGCATAAAGTTAGGCAGTTTGTGGAAAATGCTTTGAGAAGACCACATACTGATGACATCTTTGAAAATTGTCACAATCCATTGATGCCCTACAAAACCCAAAAATTTACCCTATGTCATTGTTCGGGTCAATGCTAAAAACGCACAAAATTTTCTAGCTTGGGAAAATGAAGATGGCCCTTGAACCCAATTCGTCTTCAATGTATAAATATGCAAAGTCAAATATTTTCAAAACCAACATACACTAGTCGAGGTGAAATGCTGGTTCCTCGAGCCTAAAAGACATAAAGCTGTCAAATGAATGTCAATTGCATGAGACTGAGAACAATTGCGATGATAAATTTCACTAGATCAAAAATAAAATTTTACTTAATGGCCTACTAGTACAAGCAAATTAGTCTGTAAGTAGCTGAAAGGAGTTGTTGAATCTACAAGAAATGTTTCTTGATTAGTAGAAATTCAAGTGTAGTGATCTCATAGCCAGAATAGTGGGAATAAAGATTGGTCGTTTTAGGAGCTTGATACATAGGTTATTAGCTAAGGCCATTTGTAGATGTAAGCTTTTTGTGCATGCAACAAAATTTCATTGTGTGAGAATTAATGAGTAAACCATGTGCCATAGCTCTGTTTGTATAGGGTCTTGGCTTAATAGCTTAGCTTTGTCCTATTATGGTGAGCAAGGAGACATAATACTTCATGCCTTGAGAAATTTCTATGAAAAGTAAATAACGTAAAGATGATGTCATAAAAGTTTAAGATCCAATTGGAATCTTGATAAGTTGAAATGCCTTATATATGTAAGTCAATTCTAGCACATCCAGTTCATAGACTTAAAATTTATTTACTAATTTGTAATGCAATAATGGTTCATCAAACCTTGCTTAGTAAAATTTAGCATATCTTGTGATGTTTGTTGGTACGAATAACATGTTTGGCAAATAGACATGTGAGGACATTTGGATAGAGAATGCATTTTCTTTTGCAAGTAATGTGAAGTTTGTGGATAGATTTGGAAAATGGAATTCTTGTAATGTTAGGGGGAGTGAAGTTTCTAGCCAAGATGATTTGTGTATCTTGCTAACAACTGTTCAAGCATTTGAATTTTTAGGTATGGTGTCAACCATGTAAGATCCCGCCATTTATTCGGCCAACATCCCATTTTCATTATTACATGAAATACCAAGGCTCAAACAAGTTTCCCTATTAGTAAGTGTTTTCTCCCCTTAATCTACCCAAATAAATGGAATTTGAGAAAAGAGGAAAAAGAAGGGAATAAAAACAACAATCAATAATGGCTAGAATTACCTAGCTAGAACTAGAAATATTATGGATGAATGTGCAATGCATGTAGGTTTGTGTCTTGGTGGAGGGTGATTTGGTACTATTGGATTGGGAAACTCCCCAAGCTCATTCCATGCATTAACTCCAAACATCTTATGACCATGAAAGTTCAGTTGTCTAAACACCAAAACAAAAGGGTCTCAAAATTGGGTCACCATTGTGGATGGTACCACAAAGAGTGGGTCACCATGGCAAAGATGGTGAAAGCCAAAAGTTATGTCTAGAGATTTATAATAATGTGTAGCTTGCTGCTTTGTGAAGTGCTATAAAATAAACTTTCAAAAAATGTTAGTGTCATTTGCACAGATTATAGAATAACATGTAATAGTATTCCGTGGGAATGAACTTGGAAATCAATTGGGTCATTGCAAATGATCTACAAAAGTAAAAATGAACTTGGAAATCAATTGGGTCATTACAAATGATCTACATAAGTAAAAAGCAGCTAGAAAATGCGGGGAGGTTTTATATGTAGCCAATACATGCAACAAGAGGGGGACCTTGGAGAGGAAAAAGAAAGGTTACATGCAAGGGGGGAAATGAAGGTGTACAACTAGAAGAAGCGATACTCAGAATGACAAGAAAGTATCCCTCAATAGAAAATAGAGTGAGTAGAAACAATTAAAAGAAAAATGCATTGGACATGAAGTGGGGAGCTAGATTTCTTGCCCAAGACCAAGATGGGAATGCTCTCTTTGAAGGTGGACCAGGCCTCCAACAAAAAAAATGCCACATTATTGTCTATAATAGGGAACCCTCTGGTGCTTGTTGGAAGCTTGGCACCTTTCTTTGGTGCATGCGGGTACTTACGGGCTACCTTGATATTTGCCTTTTATGGGCTACCCTGATATTTGCCTGTGTTTGTGTTTATCGATGTCTCTATACGAATATTAGCACTACCTATAGATGCCTTTGTTCCTATGGATAGTGCCACTCCTCGGAATTAGGTATGGCTAGTAGTAGCTAGCAAAGCCCTGGGTTGGTAACTTTTGGTTGGATAAATGTGGTTAGTTGGCCAATGTAAAGTTCACAATGAGACCCAAGATGTGTGGACAAAGAGAGAGAGAGAGAGAGAGAGAGAGAGAGAGGGAGGGAGAGGGAGAGGGAGAGGGAGAGAGAGAGATAGAGAGAGAGAGAGAGAGAGAGAGAGAGAGAGAGAGAGAGAGAGAGTATATACCTCTATTGAGTTGTCCCTCAATGTGGTAAGGGTGTGGCCTCTGTGACCTCTATATGTAGGGGGCCATATAAAGAGTTATACCCCACCTCTAATGGTCCCCTTCAAGTAAGGCCGGGATAGATTGGACCTCCATCATGCATGCTATGGTTTTGTCTCTATAGTATGCGTGGTCTCTGTGGCTTTGGCTATGCGACCACCTCATCTCTTGCTCTTGTTAATCCACTCTATCCACCTCTGGGCTCCTCCTCTCCTTTATGACTAGGTGCCAAATCAAACCTAAAATCCAATAATATTAGACAGTTATATGAGATTTACTAGTCAATCTTGGATTGCTGTATTAGATGCACTAAAGTGGGAATGAGTAGTGGGGTTCATCTTGAAATGGATGGTCAGATGGAGAGAGTCAACCAACCTCTAGAAGATATGCTGAGAGAATATGTGTCCTTAAGGCAAAGTTCTTGGAACAAATGGTTGCCCTTATTGCAATTTCTATAATCATAGGAAGCACTTAACGATAAGATGAGTCCTTTCAAACTAAATTATGGATTTAGGCCAAAAATTCCAACTACAGTGGGAGTCCCACAAAAGGTACCTAGTGTTATGGATTATAAAATCCAAATGTTGGGAATGTTGGAACTGGCTAAGTTAAGCATCCACCAAGCTATGAATAGGGCTAAGACTTATGCAGATGAGAAGAAATGCTTTAGGGAAAAACTTGAGATTCCTTTCACATGCTAAATCCTTAGCTATAGGACAATCTGTGAATTTGTCACCCCGATATTGTCGGCTATGGTTAATTCTAAATAGAATAGGCCCGGTAGCTATTGGTTAGGATTGCCACATGATTGCAAAGTGCATCAAAGGTTTCATGTGTCTTTGTTGAAATGACTTTTGCAACCAATTGATCCATTAATTGATGGAATTGAAATGTTACACGAACTAGAGCAAATGCAGCATGAAAGCCAACAAGGATCCTAGACCACCTTCTAAGATTTTTCATCTCTTGCATACGAGTGCATACCAACTGATTTTGCTGCACACTTCTCTATCTTGGATATGCATCCCTATCTTGTGAATCCCACTGGATAGGTGATTATGCCATTTTCTTACAACTCGTCTGAGGTCAGCAAGTTTCTCACACACACTATGTATGCAACTGATGCACGCAACCTTTGCTTTTCAAAGAGAAAAATTACCTCAACAAGAGGTGTCTTGCATTCACAATCTATGCCAGTATCGGGCTGTCAACTCAAGGCATATACCCACAAAGTTGCCAAGGCATCAACAACTATATTGCCCCTTTTCTGGCTGTTGCAAAAAGCACTGAGTATGCATCTGATTCCCTTTTTCTGAGCACAAAGGCATGCATTCCTTTACTTGTGCAAATCTTTGATTTTTCTCTAATTTCTGCTTTTTCTGACAGTAAATACTCTCAGATAGGTGAAAACTGCTGGCAGAAACAGTTTCTACAATTGTCTTTTTTTTTCTTTTTTTGTGTGAACAGTAACTAAATGAAGTAATCGATTGGTTACTCTAACCAAACTGATTGATTTTGGTCTGGTTAGCTTGCAACTAGATTAACTAGGTTGATCACAGTCTGGTTACAGTGATCAAACTGGTCTAGTTGGATCAACTAACTGGACATCTAACCAGTCTACTAACCAGAGTTAGTCTAACCACTGGTTTGCCACCTCAGCAGTCTAGATGGCTGCCACAAGTCAATGCCATGTTAGCTGTCTATCAAGCCTGCCACATCAACACTTGCCACATGTCTTGCGTACGTGGTCTGCCACGTGTCACGTAAGCATACACTGCCACAACAACTGCTGAGTCAGCATCCACGTATATGCCATGTGTACTAGGTAACTCCTTGGCCACGTTAGCTCTTGTGCCACGTCATCAAAAGCCAAAGGTTAAAGCTTTGGGTAATCAATATTGCGCGTTGCGCCTCCCGACAGGACAAAAGCACTTCTTCTAATTGCGCTCCGCGTCGCTAGCCCGGCCAACTATATGGTCATCTTCTCCAACGTATCCGCCTTTTATTTCTTTCAGCAACGAATGACAAAAACACCCGTTCAACGCAGGCGCCTCTCAAACATAGCTTTGAGCGTCAATTTGGCAATGCAAACCTCCACCCGTGCACGCTCGTCTACGACCTTTTCCATTAGACATTTGGTCGCTCATCCGTTAGCATCTCTGGAAGGTCAACGCATAATTACTCATGAAGCATTTCATATTCCCAAAAGAACAGATGCCACTTTGGTTTTTGCGTACTAACCGTCGATGACGACCTTCCGACCTTCCCTCTAAGCTTATTCTCCGTCAAGCATTCTTTTGTTGTTGTGTAGGAGATCTCAAGCCTACCAATTAATTCCTCCCCTTTGCTAGAATCGTCACAACCTTAAAAGGCTATGAGGATAGGCTCTAATACCAATGAAACCCCGAAGGCTTCTGAAAAACCACTCGCTCTGGAAAGACAACAATTACACCATTTGCTACAAAACATCCTTCATAAAGACAGCAAAGACACTCTCATTTGCTCTCCCTCTCTTAATAGATACACTAGAGCCCAGGACAATCGTCGGGCTGGACCCCCCCGAATGTTTTTATTCATCAGAGAGAAAATGGAGTACATGAGTTTAGCGTGGAAGCTATTCATACAAAATCCAAAGATGAATGAAATTACATGAGCTCTTAGGCTCTCTTTCTTGGCAACAAGCCACTTGTCAATTTCTACATTACTTTCTTAATTACATGCCACTAAGAGCAACTCTAGAGTCTTCGAAGCACTTGGTCACGCGAACCGCCTCCTAGACTCTTATTAGGCTCCATTGCGCTTAGGAAAATCACTCTTCCCAGTACCTGCAATAATTAATTAAAGCGCACCACCATGGTACCCATTAATTGTTAGCGCTTTGCATGCAAATAACACATTGTGGACTAATTCTAGTCACGGTGGGCGTCCCCACTGAACACATGTACACACATAACAAATATAAAAATATATATATTTTCTCTGGTTGACCGAAGTCAACGCTCTTGATCATAATTAAGAGGCTTTGACCAAGGGTCGAGGCACCTTGATTTTAGTCAAGTCTCTCCAACCGAAGTTGGCACAACTCTTCAACCGAAGTTGACATATCTTGGTTAACCGTAGTTAACCCTCTTAGCGCATGCCAAGTCTCGTTAACCAAAGTCAACACTCTCTGACCGTAGTTAGCTCTGTGGTTCTCTGGTTAACCGCAGTTAACCCTCTTGGTAATGAACCAAGTCTCCTCAACTGAAGTCAAGTTTACTTGACCAGAGTCAAGTATCTTTGACCGTAGTCAATTCTTTGACCATAGTTAACACATAAAAACTCTTTAATTATGATCAGATAAATGGTCAACTGTACTTTTGACTTAGGATATTTACATTGTGGTGACAAGGTAGCAAACTAGATGTGAGAAGTGAGCCTCAATGACACCACATCTAGTGTTCCATCTTTCTCTAAACCCTACAACCTCGTAAATGATAAGTTTGTGCGTCTTATTTGTTGATTTCCTCTCAAATTGTGGAAGCAAAACTCTGAAATTTTTGTTTCAAGTCAATGTAAACCATTGACCAAGCCTCATTAACACCACATCTAGTGTTCCATCTTTCTCTAAATGCTACATCTTCGTGAATGAGAAGTTCATGCATCTTATTTTTTGATTTCCTCTGAAATTGTGGAAGCAGAACTCTGAAATTTTCCTTTTAAGTCAATGTGAACAATGTGATGATACGAGGCCTCCAGCAATGCACTGCTCACCTGTAGCACAAATACCAATTTCCTTTCTTCCTAAAGAGCTTGTCTGTAGAAGTCATCGTTCCCGGTCTTGCGCTTGTTTTTTTTTCCCGCCTGCTTTTTCCTCTAACACTACTTCCCTGCAATGATGCCAGTGTCACAAGCAAGTGAATGACTGGTTTACATGATCCATATAATATTATTGATTTAGAGTGCAAAGTATAGACATAAACCATATAAAACAGGTGAGTATGGAGGGGAAGCAAGAACACTGCATTGGTTCCAACTGGCCCCTCCCCAATGGGAGTACTTGTTGGAACTTGTATAAACATGGAATAGCTGACATACACATCTGTGAGGGAGGCTTACTTCATGGTGAGCAACTGCCAAAATTGCTCCAGAGCCCTACTCATGCACGAAGGGAAAGCTGCAGCATGAAGAGCCGAGTCAGATATGCAAGAAAGTGATGGGTCTTCAACAACACCAGGCGAGGAAGGGGTTCCCTGTTTCCCACCTGGTACTAGGAAGGTTGGTCAAACTGTGTTCTTGTCACCTTTCAAAGACCTCGTAGTATTGATGGCACAATCTGCAAATTTGGACTGCTTTTAAAGCGAGCCCCTGGCCTTTACTAGCCTGCTGCAAGCGGCCCCCCCCCATGTGTTTAAATTGATCCACATGGTATCCTTAGGCCCGCTGAGACATAATGTTAGACTTGTCTCCGTCTATGGCTGGTGACAAAGGGCTGGAAAGACTCTGGACTGGCACGACTCATAGGTGGCCTGTCCTACCCATAAACCCTCCTCTATCCAACCTACCTGATCTGTTTCTTGTCCAGCCAAGCTGACCAGCTGGGCGGTCCCAAAGATGCTGGTCAGTTGGGTGGTGGTTGGGACCCTACATTTTGCAAGAACACATCACCATGTCTCTCATCATAAATACAAACCACCCCTGAAAATTTGCATGCAAAAGGTGTCTTATTCTGGATATGACCTTAGTGCGTGAAAGCCAGGGACAGCCTTCGCCATGTCGAGAAGGCCGGAAGATATGGCCAATTGTGCTGCATGCCCACATAACGCCTTATCCCTGTAAAAATTAAGTTTCGACATTTGCATGCCTTCTCCCTTCGCACCTGAAGTCGAGAATTCTTGCACGGTGATAATTTCAGTACTCTGATATTAACCATCCCTAACTCAAGCACCTTCTTCGATTTTATTTAAGCAGTTGGAGGGTTCATCCTTTGCCTCTGCATTTTTCCTGAGCTCTTCCACCCTATATGCATCATCCCACCTGCCAACACTTGCATAGATGCTTGCCATGAGCACATGCGAAGCAGCAGATTCTGGATTCTGCCGGACAAGTTGATGAAAGCATCTCAGTCCAAGTTCTGCTTCCCCATAAGATTTGCAGGCACTGAGCAAAGCTATCCAAGTTCCTCCGGATGGAGACCACATAGTTTCAAGAAATTCCTCAGCCTCATACAAATGTCCTGATCGTGCAAGAAGATCTGCCATGCAAGTATAATGCTTTATTGTTAATGCAATGCTCGACTCCTTTCTCATCGCCATGAAATACTCCTGGCCCTTGAACACCAGATTGGTATGGCTGCATGCAGTGAGAAGAGTTGTGAATGTAACAGTGTCAGGCTTTACACCCCATTCTTGCATGTCTATAAAACACTGTACCGCCGTGTTACCCTCATGGTTCATGCCATATCCATTCATCATTGTGTTCCACGCCACTACATCTTGTACTGGTAGCTTGTCAAAAACTTCCCGTGCCTCTGAAAATGAGCCACATTTGGCATACATGTCAACCAAAGTGTTGCAGAGAGAAAGATCTCCTCCGAATCCCTTTTGGGTGATCTCTGCATGTATTTCTCGTCCCTTTCCAATGGCTCCCATGCTTCCACAAGCTTTCAAGGCACAGGCAAATGTGACAGCATCTGGAGAGAAACCCTCCAACTGCATCTGTTCAAAACATTTCAGTACTTCCTGATCAGGTCCATGTTCAGTATATGCTGCAATAAGAGTGCTCCACAACATAGCATTCTGCACTAGCAGCTTGTCAAATACTTTCTGTGCCTCTGAAGGTGAGCCACATTTGGCATACATGTCAACCAAATTGCTGCTGACAAAAGGATCGCTCTCAAATCCGTTCTTTGCAATCTGAAAATGTATTTCCCGGCCCTTCTCTATTGCTCCCAGGGTGCCATAAGCTTTTGACACAGAAGCGAAAGTGACAGCATTCGGAGAGACATCCTCCAGTTGCATCTGTTCAAAGCATTTCAGCGCTTCTAGACCATGTCCATGTTCGGCATATCCTGCAATTAGTGAACTCCATGACACAACATCACGAACTGGCAGCTTGTCAAATACCTCACGTGCCTCTGAAAGTAAGCCACATTTAGCATACATGTTGACCAAAGTGTTGCAGACAGAGAGATCTCTTCCAAAACCCCTTTTCGCAATCTCAGTATGTATTTCTCTGCCCTTGTCTATAGCTCCAATGCTCCCACAAGCTTTCAATATACATATAATCGTGATAGCATCAGGAGAGATGCCCTCCAGCTGCATCTGCTCAAAACAATTCAGTGCTTCCAGGCCAGGTCCATGTTCAGCATATCCTGCAATTAGAGCATTCCATGACACAACATCTCGAGCTGTCAGCTTGTCAAAGACTTCCCGTGCCTCAGAAAGTGAGCCACATTTGGCATACATGTTGACCAAAGTATTACCAACAGAAAGATCTTCTCCAAATCCCTTTTGTGCAAGCTCAGCATGTATTTCTTGGCCCCTGCCCATGGCCCCAACCCTTCCACAAGCTTTCAGGACACAAACGTATGTAATAGCATCTGGAGAGACACCCTCCAGTTGCATCTGTCCAAAACATTTCAGTGCTTCCTGACCAGGTCCATGTTCAGCATATCCCGCAATAAGTGTACTCCACAAAACAACATTTCGTGCTGGCAGCCTGTCGAAAACTTCTTGTGCATCTGAAAGTAAGCCACACTTGGCATACATGTCAACCAACGAGCCACCAATAGCAATATTTCTTTCAAATTCCTTCTCTGTGATCTCAGCATGTGTTTCTCGGCCCTTTTCTAAGGCTCCCACACTGCCACAAGCTCTCAAGACAAAAACAAACGTCACACCATCCGGAGGGATGGCCTCCAGTTGCATCAGCTCAAAATATTTCAGCACCTCTTGGTCAGATCCATGTTCAGCATATCCTGCAATCAGAGCATTCCAGGACACGAGATCTCGATCTGGAAGCTTGTAAAAAACTTCCTGTGCTTCTGAAAGTGATCCAGATTTGGCATACATGTCGATCAAAGCACTGCCAATAAAAAGGTCCCTTTCAAATCCCTTTCTGGCAATCTCAATGTGAATTTCTCGGCCCTTGCCTACGGCTCCAATGATGCCACAAGCTTTCAAGACACAAATGAAAGTAACAGCATTTGGAGAGACGCCCTTCAATTGCATCTGTTCAAAACATTGCAGTGCTCCGTGATCAGGCCCATGTTCAGCATAACCTGCAATTAGCGCATTCCATGACACATAGTCCTGGACAGGCATCTTGTTGAAAGCTTCCTGTGCCTCTAAAAGTGAGGCACATTTGGCATACATGTTGACCAAAGTGCTACCAAGAAAAGGATCCCCTTCAAATCCTTTTTGTACAACTTCAGCATGTATTTCCCTGCCTTTGCCTATGGCTCCCATGCTACCACAAGCCTTCAAAACACATGAAAACGTCATAGCATTTGGAGAGCTTCCGTCCAGTTGCATCTCTTCAAAACATTTCAGGGCTTCCTGAGCTGAACCATGCTCAGCATATCCTGAAATTAATGCACTCCATGACACGACATTCCGAACTGGTAGCTTCTCAAGGACTCCCCGTGCCTCCAAAAGTGAGCCACATTTGGCATACATGTCAATCAAAGTGCTGCCAACAAATAAATCTCTGTCAAATTGCTTTTCTGTGATCTCAGCATGTATGTCTCGACCCTTGTTTATAGCCTCCATGCTGGCACAAGCTTTCAACACACAAACAAACGTGACAGCATTCGGAGAAACACCTTCCAACCGCATCTGTTCAAAACATTTCAGTGCTTCTTGTCCGGGTCCGTGTTCAGCATATCCTGCAATTAGCGTATTCCATGATACAACATCTCGACCTTGCAGCTTGTCAAAGGCTTCCCGTGCCTCTGAAAGTGCATCACATTTCACATACATGTCAATCAAAGCACTGCCAACAAAAAGATCTCTCTCAAATCCCTTTTGTGCAATCCCAGAATGTAACTCCCGGCCCTTGCCTATGGCTCCAGTGCTGCCACAAGCTTTCAAGACCCGAATGAATGTGACTGCATTTGGGGAGATGCCCTCCAGCTGCATCTGTTCAAAGCATTTCAGCTCTTCTACACCAGGTCCTTGTTCCGCATATCCTGCAATTAGTGCATTCCATGACACTGTGTTCCGAACTGGCAACTGGTCAAAGACACCACGTGCCTCAGAAAGTGAGCCACATTTGGCATACATATTAACCAAAGTGGTGACCACAAAAACATCTCTTCCAAATCCCTTCTGTGCAATCTCAGCATGTATTTCTCGACCTCTTTCTGCGTCTTTCAACCTAGTGCAAGCTTTTAGTAGGGCAATAAGGGTATATCTGCTAGGATGTATACTATCCTCTTGCATATTTTGGTACAGGTTAAGAGCATGATGGGCTTGACCACACTGGATATACCCTAATATGAGAGAAGTCCATGAATGTTCATTGCGATGGATCAACCCGTCAAAAACCTGCTGAGATTCTATCACACTTCCACAGTCCACAAACATTGGCACAATGAAGTTCCCTAAAGCTTTCTGAGCTTCTAGCCCATTATTGCAAATGTGTGCATGGAGACGCTTGGCATTAGCTAGGTTTTTTTTCCTCCTGCACTTCTGCAAGAGGCAGACCAAAGTCTCAATGGAAGGTTGCTCAGCCATTTGGTCCAAAATACTGAGCGTCTCCTCTAAACTCAGGATTTCCAAACCGCGGACTCCTTGTGGCAGTTGTGGGCCCAAGGGTACTCCGGATGCAAAGCTGATCCCACTGGCTTCTTGGCTTCCACTCTTTTTCTCAAGCATATCTTTCAGCCAGCCTGAATTCTCGATGCTATCTATCCACAGCGCTTCCTTAGTACTTGTATTGCTGAAATCTGGAGCCTTTGGATTTGTCTGTATAGACTCCTCACACAAATCAGTCAAATTGTAGCTTGCGGCCATGATACTCAAATACTTCTACATATTATCTGTGCAAGTTCCAAAGTCTTGTCACTTACTTTCATCTTTCTGTCGTCCCATTCCTGAGAAGGATCTACGACACGCTCCTGCCATAAGTGCTCCCTATCTGCCAGCAACAACACAACTGAAGGTCTATAGATTTGTTTAAAAAAAAGCATAGGATATGTCCAGCGTAGCCGAGTAAACAAACCTGAGGTGCTTAGAAAAGAACCATCTTGCACAACATCACACTTCCGCCACTCCATTTGAGGGTCAGACACGTCCCCTCCAGGCGAACTATTTTTCCAATTACTCTGTGAAACAAGTGGGCGCGAAATTGAAGCTTCAGATGAGGTGAGAGGGAGCCCGTGGCCAATGATCACGGGAAGCCGGTGCAAAGTCTCTCGGCCTGCCCTATAGGTGCGCCTGTACTCGTCATGGAAAAGCCCATAGACTGAGGTGTCTGGCGGAACCTCTGCCGAAGCGAAAGCTCTACTTGACAACATGGTTGGCACATCCTGTCACCACATGGAAGAAGAATTCCAACAAGAAGAACAAGAGAGTACAAGTAATCGTCAATGGCAGCTTATGGAAAGAGAAGAGTTTTGTGTAGATGTTGTGTATGTTTTGTTAGAAGTCTTGCTGATTTAGTTAGTGTAGTAGTTAGTAGTAACTGATGATTAACGGATAGTTAGTATTAACCGTGTTTAGTTTTCTTAGTTAGGTGGGTTCAACGTACCTTTGTCTTGTTCCCACCACCTCTACTCCCCCTGCTGTGATGCTCTTCTCCTTCTCCTTTGCTTGTATCTCGCTTTCCTCGGCCTGCTGCTTCTTTGGATGCTCTGGCCAGTTCTTCTAAGCTTTATAGGAGGGATTGTACATCTCTCACCTGCAATCTATGTTTCCTGTCGCATCGTTTTGTAGTGAAGATATCGACGTTGACATGGCCGATTCCGAAGGTCTGTCTTGCAGTAGCTCTCCCAGTTTCAGCTCGTCTCTTCGTACTTCTTTACAAGCATTGTAGTAGTCGTTTGAGAGTAGTGCTACATGATCTTAACATGCAATAGGAGGTGTTTGATGTATATTATCCACAATCCTTTATGAATGGATAGTTTTTGTTATAGACAGGTTTTACATGACTTTTATCGATGAAACGTTGTGTTCATGCAGTGTTAGGTAGGAAATTTCATTTTCCAGTCCTTTTGTGTGCTTTCTCAGCGTTGGGCACTTCCATTTTCTATTGAACTTTTCTTCATTGAATACATGGAAGTATAGGCTGCATTTGACAGTCTTCAGCTGAAAGATGTGCAACAGAGCTTCTAAGCTTTATAGGAGGGATTGTACATCTCTCACTTGCAATCTATGTTTCCTATTGCATCATTTTGTAGTGAAGATATCGACGTTGACATGGTCGATTCCAAAGGTCTGTCTTGCAGTAGCTCTCCCAGTTTCAACTCGTCTCTTCGTACTTCTTTACAAGCATTGTAGTAGTCGTTTGAGAGTAGTGCTACATGATCTTAACATGCAATAGGAGGTGTTTGATGTATATTATCCACAATCCTTTATGAATGGATAGTTTTTGTTATAGATAGGTTTTACATGATTTTTCTCGATGAAACATTGTGTTCATGCACTATTAGGTAGGAAATTTCATTTTCTAGTCCTTTCGTGTGCTTTCTCAGCATTGGCACTTCCATTTTCTATTGAACTTTTCTTCACTGAATACATGAAAGTATAGGCTGCATTTGCCAGTCTTCAGCTGAAAGATGTGCAACAGAGCTTCTAAGCTTTATAGGAAATAAATTACTGAAATTTTAATTCTCGTATTTACATGGTGTTATTTGTACACAGCAATATATTTTGCTAGTGGAACTCTTTTAATCAAAAGTTGATGAATATTTTTTCTATTAGCCAGTGGACAATGTATTTGCCAACTCGCACACTTTTTTTAAAACAGTCAGTAGTCAGCACATACTGGCAATACTGGCATTTTCTTTAAAAAGTCAGTGGACAGATCTTTCTAGCAAAACTAGCAATTTTATAATCTAAGTAATGTGTTGTAAGAAAATATTATGTCTACTAAATACTTTGATTGCGTTTTTTGGGTGTATTTAAACTTATGAGAGTTTTTTGATTAATTGATGTATTCATTCACGGAGTGGGAATGCTTAACTGGTAATAATTTATGTTGTTTTATAGATGCTAAAATAAACTTTTGTTTCCTTAACAGATCAATTTTCTATTCATGAGAAAGACAACACTCTCTTGATCAGCCAGCCATCACCCGTGACCACTCCCACTAGTAGCCCATCTCTATTGCATGGTGTAGCTTCCCTTTTGGAAGGTTCTCCTTCTTATAGGCAATCTGTGAAGAGGTCCTCTCCTGAGAAATTAGCTCTTGAAGATAAGAAAGCGAAGACCCTTACATTTGGGGGTGAGAGTTCAAAGAGTGGATGCCATGTAGATACCTTGCCTTTGACCCAACCAGGTTCACCTTTAAATTGGAATGAAGATGACAAACCAGCCCCTATAGTGTCCCCCAATAGTAAGCCATTATGTGTCCAAGACATTGAGGTGTGTATTAAAAATGGGGTATTTTAATGTAGAGTGCTCAACAAGTATGGGACGTATATGTTGCAAAACATAATGAACCCAAAGTCTCTCAAAGTCGACTTGGTAGATAGGAAGGGTATTGGATGCATTACATTACACATAGATGAGGTGTAAGACCTTGAATGTAGGAGATTGCATTCATGTTGTGAACTTCTCTGTTTGTGTGAGGAATGTAAGAAATGATGGAGGAACAATAGATTATACTTTGACTTTTGATCCATCCACCCGTCTTCAAACCAAGTTTCATTGTAGATCCCTATTTTCTGCCTGAACATTCTATCTCCAAACATAAGGAAATCTGCAAAGATCTCATCAACAAAGGTGAGGGGAATCAGTTGTAATTGGCAAAATTGGCTGTTACCATCATCAAGCTCGGCACCTCATTCAAACAAAGAGATGAGCTTATCATAGGAGATGGTGCATTGGCTGATGACCTTATTACTATAAGTCATTTGAATGCTACAAGCACTTTGTTTACTTAGCAGTGATAATTTGTTTCCTATTCATCTAACTTACAATTTGTGGACTCTTTCTAGCTCAGCTTTTGGAGTAATAGAATGTTTGATTATTTAAAAGTATCCGAACGCTTCAAGACTTTGTGTGACACACAACCCATTGGCCTCAACATGCTTAATGCAACCATAATTGCACCAATAAATGATCCAGGACTGTCAGCAAGGCTGTCACAAGTGTTCCTTACCCCCCACCCTCAGCAAATAGGTTACGAGAATCAAGTATTTGAATGTAGGGCATGCTTCTCTCCTTTTCATTTTAATTATGTGAACATATTTCTTGATTATTACTGAATTTTTTCACTTGTAAAGTTTGTCTAAGGTTTCAGTAAAAGTGCAGGCTATTACTTGAGAAATGAGAAAATAGGTTATGCAAAATCTATTCTTCCTCTTCAGTTGAAAGCAAAATTTCTGCAAGTTAATATGTTATGCTAAAATTGAAATAAATTCTGTTTGTATACTTTGAAAGTTTTTTAGTTGAAATCAGATTTTCAGGTATTGATCTATCATGTTGAAATTGTAATTTATGAACTACAGGTTATTGCAGTTCTGATAGTCATTGGGGTTAATTCTACATTATATGAGTCAATTTGTGTAGTTTGCAAGGATTCTGAAATTTCCTGACGACACATTCTATATGTCTTGTGATAAACATGCATCACTTTTTTAAATTCCCAAGATCAAAGGTGTAATAACCACAATTGAAGGTGCTAGTTTCTTGAAATTATGCCCGTTCTAGGCTACTGATTCATCATTATAAACTTGTTAATCTCAATTTGCCTTCTTCAATCCTTTAATATGAAACTCAAATTTTAATTTTGGATTTCAAGAGCTCTTACAAAAGTTTAATTTTAGTTTCTTGAAATTGAGATCCTTGCAGGCTGCTCACTCAAAATTATAAGCTGGTGAATCCCAATCTGCTTTCTTCATTCCTTTAGTATGAAACTCCATTTTAATGATTGTTGTTTTTTAACTTCATTCAACAAATGAGGTAAAGGCAAATGTGGCATCTTCAGTATCTTCAGTCCCTTTTTTTGTTGTAAGAAAAGTATTGCAAATGTGGCATGGTATCTTTGTACTAAAATAGTATCTTCAATCCCTTTTTTTGTTGTAAGAAAAGTATTGAAGGCCATGGATGATGGAATACTTTCTATGATGATGCAACTATGCTTTACATCAAAGGACTTTCACTTGCACTCTTCTTTCTTCAATTTGAACCCATCTAACAAATGCATTTTCCTTTGCTTGAGTCATGCATTGAATTACCATGTCACAAAGGAAATTGTTATGGATGTTGGGCTCCAAAAAATGGCAACAAGTATTCGCAATATGATTTGTGAGGGTTTAATGAGCAATGAATCATGGCTGGAAAGCAACTCTATCTATAAATTGCACCCACACATCTCAAGTGTGGAAGATTTTTTGGAGTTAGTTGAGAACAAAACAATCATATTTTCTCCATTGGATTCATTTTTATATGAAAGCATTGTGGATGTTTTCAATTTCCAAATTGAGATGTCACAGTATAATAACAAGACAAATTATCAAAAATACATGAGCGCTTCTTCAAAGTTAAACAAACTTCAATTGTCTTTTCATGCACCTTTCATAAAGAGTTAAACAAGAAGAAATTTTGGATAGTAGAATTGGAATCACAATTGACACGTACAATTTTGGAAGATCCAAGCAAAAGTTTGAGAAATATAAGCACTACTTTTAAGAACTTGTACCCTTCTTCCAACATGTTGTTGCATACAATTATACAAAAAGTGAGAGAAATAAGAGAGACAATATGAGGAAACATTGCATGAATTCCCAAAAAACTCCAATGACACTATACGTGCACTTGCATTTGAACCAAAAAATTTAGTAGATGATGTGGAGAAAAGTCGAAAGAGAAAAAGGCCTATTGTTCTTGATGGTAAAATAGGCAAAAATCAATACACATCATTGTATAGTAAACCTTCAATTGCTATTATCAACTATTTGGAGGCAATTAAGGACACTCCTTTTGAATGTTTCTCTTACGAGAGATTACTTTTTAAAAAGCAACTGGTCTTCCTAAAGAAAGAATTTCATGAGTGGATTGTAGGACGTTGTGGAATCTCTAGGAACATCAATAGACGTTTGAGATGGATTCCAATGAAACTAGTCACAATGTTGAGAGTAATGAGTTAGAAATTGGCACGTTGGTGCACCACCTCATTTTTGCAGAGCAAGTTGTGGACTACTAGCATATAGTCCACTTCATTGCCCCATGCGAGGGTAATAAGCCTCTTGAAATATTTCAAGACAAGCACAGTGAAGAACTGAACTTCCCTACATTGTTCCATGGCTCTCCCAGAAGCAATGGAAATGAGAATTTATCATAAATGGACATAGTGAAGTGGGAGCTAACACATCCTTGAAATTCAATTAAAACATTCCTAACTTGTTCTCCAAGTCAATCAAGGTAATCATCCATCAAGTGATGCAATCCATATGGGTTTGTTTGCAAAAGGGCATGTTACAAACCACACATCTTGTGGCAAAGGACGTAATGAACAACACTAACATAGAGAAAATTATTAATTCTCACATAGGTTCGAGGGATTCTAAAGCCCTGCGCACTTCCCTAAACTACACAAAAAAAACTACGTAAAGAGGCATTTGCAATGATGCACCAATTGGGACCACCGACCTTCTTCATCACTTTCTCATGTGCTGAGCGCTTGTGGGATCCTTTGGTAGATTGCATGAGAACAAGATATTGCCCCCACCAAAAAAAGGAAGAGGTCGACTCTCTTAGAAGAGTCAACTTGTGAGGGAGAATCCAACACTTTGTGCTTGCTATTACAACCACAAGCTCCACCAACTGATTTCTTGCTAAAAAGAGACAAAGATTTTGTTGGAAACATAGAAGATTACTTTTTTGTGATAGAATTTCAAAGCAGAGGAAGCCAACATGAACATGGCTTGCTTTGGGTCAAATATGCACCCATTTTTAATGAAGATGACAATGAGATCATTTGCACATTCATTGATAGATACATAACATGGAATGTTGTTTTCATTACCCTAAGCATCCGTTGCACCAAACAATGATATTAACACCTTTCGACTCTCCTCAAAAGAGCATCTACAAGCAAATTAACATTAAGGTGTGTTAATGCATGGTAGCAACTCCTACCGAATCACATGAAAGTACAAAGGCATGGATAGAAGCACAAGGATTAGATATACCAACACATATACTTTCCATAAGATCACAATTACAGAAGCCAATCCTATTCCTGAAAAGGCATCCAAAGGATCTGTACACAAATGCATTCAATAGAAAATTTTCATTCCTTTGGCAATCAAACATTGACATCCAATTCATTATGGACCCATACGGAGCAACGTCATGCTTTACTTCATACATCACTAAAATGGATAATACCATAACGTCAAACCTACAACAAACTATGAAAGAATGCATGCAAGAAAATTTGGACACACAAAATTGTCTATGGAGAATGGGAAATGCATTTTTGCACGTGCAACAAATGACTGCGCAACTAGCAGCTTTTATATCTGCCTCTGCACAAAGCTTCACGTGAATTCCAATTTATTAACACAAATGAACCTGCCAATAGGGCATTGATATTAAAAAAGAAACATCAACTTCAACGGCTAAATGACAATTCAAAGGACATAGCTTGTGAGACAATTATCGATAAGTACATGAAGCATCAGGGTATGGATGACGTTTGCCTTGCATCATTTGCTTTAGAATACAACCATTGCAACCAAAATTCGAAGAAAAGGAAAAAAGATAAAATTATAAGATTTGTCAAATTTAATAGAGTAAAAGATCCAAGTAACGACCACAGGGAACAACTCCCCCTCTATTGCCCATTCAAACATGATGAGAGCCAACCCCTAACCATTTTTGGTTCTTGGAAGAAATGAACAAACATATCATACTACACAATAGCAACAAATTCAACTACAACTACGACATCCTCTTTAAAACGAACGAGAGCATAGATGAATTGGGGGGACTACAAGGGTAGGAGAAGGCCGCAAATATGACCTCTGCAGATGACCCTTTAGAAACATACAACCTTCGCCTTGACATATTAGTATTGCAAAGGGTCCCTCTATGTAACAATTTCATAATTCCCACAAAAAAAATCATAGTGATGCCCAAGGAAGAATACTTCATGAGAATTAGAAGCCTGAATAAAGAGCAAAGAGATATTATTTATGACATCCTCATTCGTAAGAGAATATGTCCGAATGAGAAAATCCACCTTTTCCCTACAGAAGGAGCTGGGACTAGGAAAACTCGCTTCTTCTCCTAGTTCAATGATTGCTAAGGTTCTACAACCAAACCTTAATATGTAATAAACTGACCTTGCCATTGGCAATAGTGCTACCATACACTGGGAAGGCTGCCTTCAACATTGATGGGATAACCATCCACTCTGCCTTACATTTGCCAGTGCATGGTAAGAACCTCATGTCCCTCTCCCGAGAAAAACTAGTTGAGGTAATGCACCTCTACAAGCAACCGCAACTTCTAGTTTTTGATGAGATTTCCCTAGTCGGGAGTCGGACACTGAATTCACAGATCTAAGAATGAGAGCCCTAAGATGCAATTTCAAAGAACACTTTGGAGGAGTGGATGTGCTAACATGTGGGGATTTCTACCAAGACAAACCTATGAAAGATGCATGGGTGTTCAAAGATAACGAAGGAATGCTAGACTCCATTGCCTACTGGCATAATAAAGTTAAATGCTTCAAGCTAAGCAAAACAATGAGGCAGTAGGATCAACGTTTCATTGCCATTCTAAACTCCTTTAGAAAAACAACACACACAAGAACAAGTTGATTACATCAACCAAAGATGCTTTCGAAACCCACCAAAGGACCATATCCCTCCAACACCTATTCTACACAAACATCCAAATGAACTTAGACAACGAATCTGTTCTACACACAGTGCAAGGAAAACTATATACACCCATGGCAATAGAACATTTCACAAAAATCGAAAGCATCACTCACAAGATTTTGGATGATCCAAAAACAACAGATGGTCTTAGGACCAAAATAGAAATCAAGGAAGGAATGCTTGTTGAACTTTACTTAGGAAACCTAGACTAGCATGATGGGTTCGTAAATGGGGCTGATGGAGTTTTTAAAACAATGACTACACACAATGGAAAAGACATAATTTGGCTGAAATTCATTGCTACAAACATGGGGAGACATGCAAGGAGAAACAACAGTGCCGCCTACAAGCTAGGAGTAGACAAAAGCTGGACACCTATTTTTCATATAGTGAAGGAGGTGCAAATAGGACCATCAAAGACAAGCACATTGACAAGGGAGTAATTTCCAATCCAATTGACATCTGCACGAACAATCCATAGATCCTAGGGGTTTACTATGGATCGCATTGCATTCTCTCCAAAGAACATGCACAGATATGGCCTAGCTTATACAGCAATGTCTTGTGTTAAAACAATTGAGAACCTTTATTTGTTGGAACAAATATGAATGGAGAACTTCCATGTCGACAAAGATGTCTAGCAAGAGATGGAGAGACTAAACACAAATCGTAAATGGATAACACTCAAGGAAGAAAGAGCAAAGCAAAAAATTACAACATCATAATCCAAACTTTGAACACAAGGTCACTCAAGAAATACAACCTTGACATTGAAGGAACACAAAATATTGTGCAATCAGATGTCATAAGCTTACAAACAAAACAATTTCATACAATCACTATTGATAAGTTCCAAGCCATACATTTCTCGGACTCCTGTGGCTCATGTGTCCTACTACAAAAAGGTGTCTCATTGCTAAAATGCCAAACACATCAATCACAAAAGGAATTGAGATAATCGAACCTCATGTTGCAAAAGCAATACAATAATATATAATCATTGCAATATACAAACCACCCGCGATTAACCTAAATGCTTTCATCAACCTCCTAGAGCAAGTACTCCAAAAAAACATCCTTCGAAACAAGAAACAAATGTGACTTCAATGTTAATCTCAATGAAGCATCAACAAGATCTACAAAGCTAAAAACATTGATGGAAAAATACAAATTACATATGCACATCAACATACCAACAATAGTTTACGGAAGCACTTTGAACCATCTTTGGACAAACATACCGATCCATGAAACCACTTCAGGAATAGCCTTCATCTATTGGATCGACCACTCGATAGCTTACATATCGGGGTAGAACCATCCAAAGACTATGACATATCATTGCCCTCTTCTTGCCTTTGTAGGGCCTTTGTGGTTTCACCACCTTGTTTTTTTTAAAATCGTGGTAAAAAAAAAGAATGTATGTGCACGTGTATGTGTGTGCGTATGTGAATATATACAATATGAAACTATTGTTTACATATCAATACCATGTTTTTAAAAAAGAGGATGAGATATGTAATTGTTACATAAACAGGGTAAATTGTTGAAGCCGTTTACATTTTGTTTCCTTTACAAGAAATTGTGGTGGTGTTTCTCTTGGAGGAAACAGAATTTGTGAAAGAGTCTTTTAGGACTTGAAATATGCAAGTGTTATCGAACTCTTTGCATTCTTGTCTTGTTGTGACTCAATATGTCCCGTGCTTCAACAGGGGTGTTCGAAGTGGTCGGATCTTGTTCTTTGTAATCTGGAAAAGATAAACAATTTCCTGTTGGTGTTGACTATAATCGAATACTATAGTGGATGAAAGTATATTAAGAATGTGTAGAATTGAATCTTTATTTTATTGGTACCTAAGATGTGCTCTAGCAGAGGTCTACGAAGCAGTTAGAATGTACATCAGGATGTCTAGAATGGATAGGAAATTTGGTCAGATGTGTGTTTTGCTGGTGCTAATCACATCTAAATGCCACAATAATTGTGCATGACATAAACATATTCAATTTTAAAAAGTGTGTAATTGTGCATGACAAACATAATCAATTTTAAAACTTAAGAGTCTTCATTATGGTACCGAATATTGATTTTGTTGATGGGTGGATAGCAAGGAACTTACATTGAAGGAATGAATTGTAGGATATGTGGCAGCATGCGGCATGCAAGGTAAATTCGAACATGGTCAGTATAATATGATGTTGTGGTGCTTGATATGCTGTCTTGTAAATGAGCATTTATCCATATTTGTGAGTTATATATTGTTGTTAATTGTTTGAATGTGAGCTTCATGCTAAAGTTGTCCATGAGCATTTGTAATTTTGATTATTCTGGATTGGAGGCTAGCATGTCTATGTTTAAGTCACCAAGTACAATTGTTGGACATGTTGGTGAGAGCATCAACACATCTTGCAATTCATGTAGATATGTACCAATGTTTGCTCTTGGAGAGCAATATGTCGAAATCATAAATACTGAATTTCTTATACAAGGTTTGATGTGTACAGCAATGAATTCATTTTCATTTGTAGTGTTAACTTGGACAATATGGACTGGCAACATGTTGTTGTAGAGTTTAGGAGTGCCCATTGTGTTGTTTATTGTTATTGCTTTATATAGTGACAAGTAGAGGGATGGATCATGGGTTCTTATCTCATCAAACAGAGTATATCAGAGGCTTGTAAATTGGGATTGTGGTTGATGTCTTTATAATGTGAAGGTAAAAAGTTTGTGTTTGATGATTGGAGAATTAAGTGTGTGTCTTTGTACTGATGCAGATCTGGAATAGCTAAGTTCCATGCCCATTCAATGGATAGTCTTATCATTTATTTTTGGACCTTTGGATTAATTTTGAAATTTTTGTGTGATAGTGGCTTCAGCAAGTATAATTGTTCTTTATGGCATATACGTGATAGTGCTGTATATGTTAGGCCATGTTTTGTTGAGCCTATTGGATCAAATGCAAGACTATCTAATGTCATGCTCTGGGAGCGATATATTGTTCTAGTAGTTTTGCAGGTTGTGTTGGGAATTGTGTTCTCATTATTGTATGATTCTTGTTTTGGCCAATTTGGACGTCCTTCATTATTGGTTGAATTGATGTCCATTGTTCTTGTATGTTATCTATGTATAAGTGCTTGTTTTTTGAGCGTGTTACCTCACCTACTTTTTGGTTATGGAATTTGATCCAAATTATTGGACCTTTATTCTCGGTAATTGTTCCTTTGAAAACACCATCAGCACCATTTACAATTGTGTCATTAATGTTGTAGTTCCCAGCACATAGTTCTATGGTTGTTTCTATTTTGAATTGCAGTCTTTTATGCAAACTAGTTGTTTTTTTAGGATTATCACTGATCAGGTAGGTAAAATGTTTAGGGCATGTGCTTGTGTGTGTATTGGTTGCATGAAATATGAAAGGATCTCTTGCTATTTTGTTAAGGGTCATATCATTGTGGTGTTTGGTTGATTTCACATAATAGAACAAATGAGGAATTGTTGAGTTAGGTGGGAGAGGCTTGCAGCAAGTGTTGTTTATGTTGTTGATGTCATAATATTTTGCATTGCTGTTCTGGACCTATTCAGCATACTCACAAACTCTAGATCTTCTTGCCGCATAGGCTTTGTTAACTCATACTAGTAAATGCAATCCTACCAAAACTATGCAGGTCGCAAAATATCCATTTGTCTCTTACACGATGGATTTGGCATAGGTCACCAACCAAAATAACATTGAGGCATCGAATGGCAGATGTTGAACATGCATGATGCCACACAATGTTTGATCAATGAATTTGAGAATTCTACTACCTACAAGAGAAATTTCATCAATTACTATTGCTTTGAGCTCGCTGTAAGCTTTGATCAGCATGTCCACTTTATTGTTGGTAGTGGAAGGCTCTTATTAAGGGTTGTTTTGTAAGCGTAGGTGTGTTAAGTTCTTACAATTGATAGGAATTCCTAAAGATGCATGAATTTGCTCCCGTCTATGTGGCATGCAACACCAGTGTATGTAACTTTTAAGACTTTCAATTTCAAGGGACCAACGCCTAGTTCTTTGTTGTAGATTCTAGTTAGTTGTTCTATTAGCAAGCTTCTAGTTGGATAGTACTTTTTCCTGTTCCTGTGCCTTCGGTAATGAAAACAAGCAATGGAATGGCGGTGCTTGTTCTTTTTTTGTACATTATGTCATAAAAAATTAGCCTTTGTTCTTAGTTTAAGCCTTTAATTTGATGATGATATTCTAGTGGTGATAACATGACATGCTTTAGCTGAATTGTTTTGAACATTGGTTGGTTTGTCTTCTCCTGTCTCGTTACTATGTTTGTGGCAGTGGCATTTATATCAAGAGTAGGGTCATAGTTTGTTGCATTGATTGTTGTTAGTTCTAGCAGTGTTGCACCTTGAAAAGCTTCCATCCATAGTGTATTGTGTGATTCAATTGCTAGTTCATGAGCCCTTTGCTCTATCTCACTCCATTTTATGATGTTGTTAATACAAGTTGTTTGCACATTGCATGTGAACTTGTCTCGAGTTTCTTTTATTTGTAACTTATATCTTTTGAAAGTATCATGCCACATTTCATTTTGTTTTTTTATATTGTCTTCCTTTTTGTGAAAAGGTATGTAAAGAAGTATTTGTTCCCTGTAGTAATTTGTTGAATTATGGAATTTGTGGTAATGCATGTACCAAATGATCTGTGGCTTCTTTATTTTTTAAAAGTGTTTGTGCATGTTATAGTATGATGTTACTTCAGATAGAGACAAGTTCTCAATGAAGGCTAGCTGACAAGTGTATTTGTCAATTATAGATGGACAAATGATGTCATTGGAATTGTTTGATAAGGTCTGATAGCACCATAGGCAGTTTAAGAACAAAAGCACGGTCTTCTGATGGTGATGTATTGATGAATTGGCATGGTTTGGGTGAATGGTACATTAGAAGTGATAGAATTATATACATTGCTTGTTGTGCTGACATTTGTTGCATATTCCAAAATGCACTTCCCATTTTCTGGATCTGAGTTGCTACATCAGTTTGATCTTGATGACATTGTGTCATTATTTCATGCAACCCTTTTGTGATTGTGTTGTCAACTTTAGTGATGTATGATGTCTAGTAGCTTGCCACTATGTATGGGTCTAGTATGAATTGTGCATTTGTATTTGCTTGTCAAAGAGGTGCTACATGTTTGCTGAAAAGCTATGCAGTGTTCTTTTCAAGCAAAGAGTGGGCCTCCATAAGCTACTTCGAAGGCATTTTTTTCTTCATCCAAGTTAAGTTCTTCCAAGAACTATAGCAATGTCTAGTCATCTGAACTTGAGATAGAGTTTAATGCTTGGTATATTTCCTCTAATGTTTTCATTATTTCTTTGCAATGATTTTTTAGTGGTGTAAGAATCGTGGTTTTGTTAATTGGTGGTAAAGGGTAATAAAATTGACATGTTTGTTGCTCATTCCTTCTGCAAGTGTAAGTGTGATGATGTGCTTGGATGTCACAGATAATAGGGTCTAATAGTTTTTTATCACAAGATATGTATTTGTCTACAAACTCTGTCACTTTATCATTTGTTGTGTTGTTGTAGTGTGGAGCATTTCTTATCCAAAGGAGTAGGTACTCATGAAGGCTTCCTTGATTTTGGACTTATGTGACCAAAAAAAATCATCTACCTATCCGAATATCGTATCACAGGTTTTCAAGAGTGTTGTCAATGCTTGCCCGATGATTGTAATAGTGTGCATAAGTCACAGGGTCATTTTGTATAAGCTCATACACAAATTTCTTTTGTGTCCTACCTGCATTTTTGAACCATTAGTTTCCTTAGAGCAGTTGTTAAAGGAACCCATCTACTCTTTGCACTTGTGAAGGTCACGAAGAATGTTGGAGGTCCCAAATATCTGATCATTGTGAATACCTATTTGCATAGGTGTTCCAAATAGTCTGGTGATGTCCGAAGTTGGATCAAGTCTCGATATCCTACATCCAATTATAGGATTTTATCTAAATTAGGCTTTGTTTTAACGTCTTTTGTTGTGAGTTCGCATCCTAGTAGCTTTGCTTTTCATATGCATATCCATGCAGAGCTTGCAATGTTTTTGGAAAGTATACTTATTGCCTTGAAAAAAAGACTTGGTGTATCTAAAGCATGGCATCTGTCTTTGTGAAGAATCTCCCATTTAATACTTTGGTGGTAGCTATTGTTTTGTAAATTTTTTTTTGACCTTGGATATCCAAAGAATAAAGTTGGATAGATTTGTTCTTCACAATGTTTGTCTTTCAGTATGAATATTGGTTTCGGTGTTCAGTTGGAGCTATTGCTAGTACTTGGGTTTCATTGTCAAAGACAACATGTGAACTCATAAAGCATGAAAAAGCATGTTTGTGTATTTTTCATCTATGTTATTTTGATGCATGTTGATATAGTTCTCTGTACTTTTGATGTTAGTGTCTTCGACTATAGTTGAAAGTTTGAATAGTGGTAGCCATTTTGCCGAGATTGTTACATTTGCTTCTTTATAAACAGGCTTATTGGCCAAGATATGCAGAGCTTTCATAACATAATTTGGACGTACAGTTCTTGCAGTGTACGGATTTTTGTATTCCAGATGTCTTCTGTTCTTGCACATGGACTCCCAAGTAGTGATACTTTTTGGTCCCTCCTCAACCATGAAGCCCTCTATCTCTGTCTATGTCTAACTCTATCACATCTCTCTCTATCCCCTCTCTCATGCACGCACTTCTCTCTCTCTCTCTCTCTCTCTCACACACACACACACACACACACACACACACAAAATATTCTTTTTGCATATTTTCTCTCTTCATCCTCCTTATAATCATTGCAACCCTCTATCTCCGTCTATGTCTAACTCTATCACATCTCTCTTTATCCCCTCTCTCATGCACGCATTGTTCTCTCTCTCTCTCTCTCTCTCACACACACACACACACACACACACACACACACACACACACACACACACACATACATTCAACAAGCTTATAGGGTACAGAATTTGTAAGCACAAATGCCCTGCATTTCATTTTTATAGCTTTCCAATTTCATCCACTTGAGGTTCCAATAGTCTCTCTCTCTCTCTCTCTCTTCGTCCTACGTATAGACCCTATATCTACATCTATGTGTAACTCTGTCATATTTCTCTCTACCCCTTCTTTCATGCATGCACTGTGGTTCTCTCTCTCTCGCTCCCCCCACCTTTTTTACCATGATAATTTATCTTTTTTTCCCACCATTTTGGGTAAAATTTTCAACCCAAAAGGGCTTCAAGAGGAAAGATAGCATGCAAAGAATCACACCAGAGACATAATTTCATGAAACTAACAGAGAAATGAGATCATTTGATGTATTCCACTCATTTTGATTCCAAACATAACTAAATTTGGATATTTCTAGCAAAAGTTGTGAAATTGTTAGTAGCCCAAACTGGTGTCGCCAGAGAAGGGTGTCGACGCCCTCCTCTGGATGCCAATTTGGGCTAAGAAAAAGTTTTTTGATTTCTTTTTTTACTCTTTCTCTCTCTCTCTCTCTCTCTCTCTCTCTCTCTGTGCCTCTCTCCCACCATGATTATATCTTTTTTTCCTACCATTTTGGATAAATTTTTGGCCCAAAAGGGCTTCTAGAGGAGAGCTAGCATGCACAGAATCCCACTAGAGATAGAATTTCATGAAACTAACACGATAAATGAGCTCATTTGATGTGTTTCGATTGTTTTGATACCAAACATGTTTAAATTTGGATATTTCTAGCAAAAGTTGTGAATCTTTTTTTAGCCCAAAACGGCATCCAGAGGAGGGCACCAGTGCCCTCCTCTGGATGCCAATTTGGGCTTTAAAAATTTCATTGATTTCTTTTTTTAGTCCCTCTCTCTCTCTCGCTCACACACACACACACACACACATGCCAGCGCCCTCCTCTGGATGCCAATTTGGGCTATAAAAAATTTCAGTGATTTCTTTTTTTAGTCTCTCTCTCTCTCTCTCTCATGTTTATGTGTGTGTGTGTGTGTGAGAGAGAGAGAGAGAGAGAGAGAGAGAGAGAGAGAGAGAGACTAAAAAAACAAATCACTCAAATTTTTTATAGCCCAAATTGGCATCCAATGGAGGGCGCCCTCCATTAGATGCCAGTTTGGGCTAAAAATAATTTCAATGATTTCTTTTTTTAGTCCCTCTCCCTCCCTCCCTCTC